>NC_083347.1:20944645-21244745 GCF_019175385.1 Lycium barbarum
TTCATCTAAATAGAAATAAAGGGGTCTGGGAACTCTTACGGATTAAAAAAAAAAAAACTGAAATTAGGGTTATGGAAACCAATTCAGAGATCCAATTGTTTTTTTGGAGAAATAATTGCTACAATTGTTGAGTTTTGAAAAGCAATCCATGTTTTGGGTGGATTTTGCAACCTAATAACGGGGTGTAGTATTTGCTCATTATTGTATTTGGCTGTAGATAACTGGAGCGTGAAGGCACTTAGAAGAAAGAGAAACATATGAGAGATGAAAGAGAAATAAGAATGGAAAAAGGAAGAAACCGTATGAAAGGGAGAGAGGTCGTAAAATACGCTTGGGTGGAGGAAATAACCCTGTGTATATTATTATAGCTATGATATGTAAATAAAAAACCCATTTAGCTACTAATAGATAATTAATTAAAAAGTAGTTATAATTCATAAATAAGTCTTAGAGGTAGTTATGCTAGGTAAAAATTCCTTTTTAAAATGCGTTACTTTGATACCCAAATCCATTTTTTGGGTCATTTAAGTTGCGGACTCTGAATACTAGTACTATACAATATGGACTAGAAAGAGTATAATTTACCTTCAACTATTCTTTTATTAGCCGTCTAAAAAGTGGGTTTTGCCAATTTATCCAACTCAATTGGCCTTTGCCGGTTGTGCAGGCCATTTGCATTCTGGAATTTATTATCATCCTATATTTTTAAATTTCGCTATTTTTTTGGCCTTTCTCTTAAATTGTTAGATAAAATGGCGCTATCCTTACTATGTTTTCATGTATCTTCCCTTTCCTATAGGTTTCCAAATAAGGATTATGTTTAGTAAAGAAGTGCTTCAGGAAAATTCTAATAATTCTTTATTATTCAAAACCTAAACTAATAATTTAACAACTCTTTAAATTCAATAACCAAGAAATATTAAACTAACAATATAATATTTATTTAAGTTAGCAATATTTTAAACTAAACTAACATTTCTTAACAATATTTTTTGATAATTACTTAGTGGAACAAAAATAATAAACAACAAACTCCTTGATCATTTTGTTGCGTCTTATCCTTGTGTAAAATTGATCCTGTTCCTTATTTTTTATACACTATTGAATCGGCGGTCTTTTTTTCTTTGTCCTTATCTATTTACCGAATCCATACGCCGAAGGACAAATTCTACTTGGATGTTTTCTCAAAAACATTTTGAACAAACATAGATAAAATGACAAAACCGGTCACTTATGTTTGAGGTTTGTTCAAATTAATCATTCAAGTATGGATTGAATAGTTTTGGTCCTTTATGTCAAAATTTAACATTTTGAGTTTTTGTTTAATATTTAACAATATATGTTTTGTTAGATGACAAAACCCATAGAATTGTTTTTAACCATAACCATCAAGAAATTTCCATTAAATTCTAAAATATGTAGCATAAAGCCGGCACTATACACAAAAAGATATAAAATATAGAAAAAAAATTACACCTCAAAAAACTGCATTAGACTCTAGATTTAAATAAAAAATAACAGAAATGACAAAACATTATACGTCTAAAGGTGAGTTCCTGCTAATTTTCTTTCTTTATCATACTACCCTCAAATCTAACAGCTAGAGTTTGGTAAATATTTGAGGAGACAAAAAATGCTAACTTTTAGCAAACTTAAAGGACCAAAATTGTTTAGTACATATTTAAGGGACTACTTTAAACATATCCTCAAACATAAAGGACCATTTTTGTCGTTTTCTCAACAAACATATGCCAGCTATCCCATAAAGCCCTTGTAAAATTAGGGAAAACAAGAAACAAGAAGAAGAGGGAAAAGTTGAAGAGGAAGAAAAAGAAGGAAAAACATACTGGAGAAACTACTGTGAGAAAAATTGAAATTAGCCACGAACTTCGTTGCAAATCCGCAGCTAAATTGCTCATAGATAACAATAGGTTTTGATAATTCATCATTAAATAGAATTAGTGACCGTTTTTGCTGTTATAAGCTAGAATTTATCCGTAAGTAATTTTTGGATTTTCAGTTGTTTCGAAACATGGGAGATTCTTTCAAGCTTCCAACTTTAGATTTCTGCAAGGCAGAGCTAAAACCAGGAACACTTGAATGGTATTCATTGAGAGATGAAGTTTTCAAAGGCTTGCAAGAATTTGGCTGTTTTGAGGTTTTGTTTGATAAGGTTCAACCAAAAGTCTTACATGAAGAGATGAAAGAGATTTTCAACTTACCATTAGAATTAAAAATGAGTAGATCTTCTACCATGTTTGGTTACCTTGGCCAAAATCCAGCATTACCTCTCTATGAGAGATTGACAATTCAGGATGTTCTTTCTCCTGGAGTTGCTGAAACATTTGCTAATCTTTTCTGGCCAAATGGGAAACCTACATTTTGGTATGTTAAGTTGATACCATATTCTTTAAATTCTTTTTTAATTCTTAATGTTAGGATACCGACTCTGTTTGATCGTGTTTCTTTTACAATGAGGGGAAATTTGACATTTCAAAAGTTAAAATTTAGGAAATTATGGGACTTAAAATATGATTTCTAATCAACTGGTAAATTCGATAGTATAATTTTTTTGAAATTAAGCTTAAAACTATATTTATTTATCTTGTTTTTTGAAGTTAAGTTTACCAACTATATTTCTTGTTTTTTGAAGTTAAGTTTACCAACTATATTGATTTATCCCTACACTCAACCTTTATGTTTCTCAACCCAAGCCTTGTTAAAAAGTAGGTATTTCAGTTGTGTCTCATGTAACTTACTTTTTTTATAATATTTTGTCGAATTCACTGCGTTATGGTACATTCCTTCTCAAAGCAATTATCAATGTTAGAAAAGACAATAAGAAGAATGGTTATGGAGAGTTTGGGGTTGGAGAAGTCCATTGAGGAGCAGAATGAATCATCAAATTATGTACTCATTATCAACAAGTATAGAAAACCTACAAGGGATGAGAGTGGAATTGGATTAGCTCCACACAAAGATAAAAACATTCTAACTATTGTATTCCAGATTCAAGTAAATGGATTGCACATGCAGAGGAAGAATGGGCAGTGGGTTGATGTTGAGTTCTCACCTAATTCTTTTCTAGTCCTTATTGGAGATGTTTTTGAGGTACATGCTTCATATTCTTTTTTGGACTTTAGTTACATTTTGTTACATTTATCTTGCAATATTAGGTACATGTGGTTATATTCTGTGCTCTCTAAAATATTTTCTATGGACCTCCTTGGGAAATATCTTTAAATGAGTAAGTGAAATAAGAAAAGAGGGCTAACCTGTTGGGAATGAAATTTTACTTCAAAATATTTTCAATTTGGGACTTTACTAGCATTTTATCCTTAGTTTGGGGAAGTAAAGATCTTAATATGTTTATGTTTGTTCTTTATTTGTTCTTTATCTCTTAAGTACTAACTAATTAAATGATACATAATTCAAAGTCAAGGAACTACATTCATCATAAAAAAGAAGTTATTCAAGGAATTGTATGATACTTTTACTTTAAGAAGACTGCATTGCTCAAATCGTATTTCTATTAGACGAGTTTAAGTTTTTGTGTGTCTGTTATGATGTAAAAAACATTTTATAAGGTCACTTAAAAGATAATTACAGATAATTCTAGCATTACAATCGGTAAACTAAAGTAAATTATAAATAACCTATTATAACAAGTTCTATTACATTAATGGTGCAAAATATTCATTACAATGTCATTGTGTATATAACTTAAATCCTTATTAAATACATACAATACCTAAGAATGCTAAATATCTTATCATCAGATATTATCGAAATAGGAGTTACCTTCGTAATTATTATTTTTTGGCAATATTCAAATATTTATGGGCAACTAATCAGCATACTTTTACTAGCATTTCGAAATATTCTTGCAGGCATGGACTAATGGTTGATTGCATGCTCCTATTCATAGAGTATTGATGTCTGGGAAGGATCAAGAAAGGTTCTCTATAGGACTTTTTACATTTCCCAAAGAAGGCTATCTTGTGAAGCCCCCAGAAGAGCTTGTAGATGAAGAGCACCCTTTGGTTTACAAGCCATTTGATGGTATTAAATATGTTCAATTCTTTAAATCAGAGGCTGGACAAAAAGCAGGCCATGGTAGTCTCAAGGCTTATTGTGGTGTTTGATGGATGGGGTGATATTACAAAAATGGACTCAACTTATTTCATCCCGATTAGGGGCCGTGACGAGTACCCGATACTTGTACCGAGCACCCCTTATCTATCATTTTGCCTTTACCTCTTAGCAAGCCGTATGAACAGTGCCATATATTTTTTTTGAACATTAACATTAGCAGCGTCATTATGAACATAAACTAGTAAACTTCGTTATCACTTTATACAACAACATTAAAATGCCTACACATCATATATCTAACTGTACTTGACTGACTGGGCATATCTGTCTACGAGCCTCTAGACATAGTACACTTATACATAGAAATGGCCGAGTACTGCCGTGCCCGAATATACATACACAAAATAGTACCGCGGAAGTGAGGCTCCGGAACAACTGGAGCGCTGTCAAGGGCGGCTGGTAGAGCTTCTAAGGATCAAATCCACCTGTCTGCTGACCTGCGCGGCATGAAACGCAGCGTCCACAAGAAGGGACGTCAGTACGAATAGTGTACCGAGTATGTAAGGCATGGAAGATAATACAAGCAGTAACATAGAGTATGATTAATAATATCATGGAGTCATAGGACATATAATGAGACAAGAAAGTAACCTGTACATAGGAGGCCCCTTTTTGGGCGGCTATCATGCATGGTTTGTCTTTTCCTTAAAAACAAAACGATTCTCTTCCATGAACGTAGAAAATAGAACTTATATTATGTCGTATCTTACCGTATCATTTTCTATCGTGCCCTACCATATCTTATGGTGGTATATTAGGTCGTGTCCTATCATGTCTTATTATAGCGTATTGTATCATGCAATATCATATCTTATTACAGCATGTCGTATCGTGTTATATCATGTCCATGTCATAGCATAGCGTGTCATAGTGTATCACGTCATAGCATAGATTGTCGTATCATAGCATAGCTTATCATATCATAGCATAGCTTGTCATATCATAGCATAGCTTGTCATATCATAGCATGGCTTGTCATATCATAGCATATCATGTCATAGCATAGCTTGCCATAGCATATCTTATCATAGCATAGCGTATCATAGCGTATCATATCGTAGCATAGCATGTCATAGCATATCGTATCATAGCATGTCTGGTCATGACATGGTAGGTCATATCATAGCACCGAGCAATGTCGGCTCACCCACATAGCGCCGATATACACCGGCTCACCCATATATCCCGCGTCCGGGATGATAAGCCAGTTGATCAGGTGGCAATGAAACATGTTTCCCTTCCCATTCCCCCATATATCCCTTCCCCCCATCCCAGGGTCATATACATATCTTATATACATATACATGTCGTTATATTCATATACATAGCTTGTATACATATACATGTTTTATATACATATTCATATCTTATATACATATACCTGTTTTATATACATATTCATATAAGCATGCAAGGGAGCCCAAAGAAAAATCATGTAGCCATCGGAGTGACGTAAGGTCAGTGACCTCCGATTACACTATGGAATACTCGTGATCGCTTCGTCTCACCTTGAAGGGACGAGTATTTTAAGGTGAGACTATCAACGGAGAATAATATTAAAGTAAACGTAGAATGAAATCGGGGGCATCATAGATGTCAGTTCATAGGCTTTGAAACCCTTAGAAAATAATGTCATAGCTAAGGAATATAAATAAGATTCAAAAATTAGTTTATCACTTTCATATTCACATAGAATACTTAGCTTAGGAATCTTAGTCATAGAATCGTTCCGGTAGTACTTATCATAGGCATATCCCCTCGTCTAGCATCATTGTTATCATTATCATCATGGAAGTCTCCTCGTTAGAGTTGTTATAGTACTTATCATTTGGTAACGAAATCGGGATCAAAGGATTCCCTTGGATTCAACTTCTAGTAAGTCCGACAAGACTATAAGGAAAATTTGAGAGTAACGGGCCCACCTCGGGCCGGATGAGGTAGCGTATACTATTTACATAAGTTACATGTCATGGCGTTACTTGTAAGGGTATTAAGGTAATCGGGTCCCATTTATACAAATTCTAGGGGTTTAGGAGGTCCTTTCAACATTTGCACACTTTCTAGTTCAATTCTACTGAAGGAAAAAGAGGAAACTTTAGGTGCGGATTCCGGGGGATAGGGTTGCCCCCGAGGCTCGTACCCAACTTATTACAGCTAAGACATGTCATAGAAGGAAGGGTGAAGCCTTACATACCTCTTTCCGCTTCTTTTGCTATTCCGAATTCAAGCTGCAAATCCGCCAAAATCTGCGATTTGGTCACATTTACCCAAACTTTCATTAGGGTACTTAGAGTTAGAATCTTAAGGAAACACTTGGCTACCGAAATTTCGGCAGCATTTCCTCTGTAAATACACCATCCTCAACATTTACCTAGCAAGTTTTCAATCAACAACAACCCGGGAATTCAAACCCGGCCAAACTATTAACATAACTCAACCACACTAACAATTTCCATATTCAATCCAAGATACATTATAACAACTTAATCAATTTACTACTTCTTTCAAAACCTTCCAATTCCAATGAAAACAATAACAACCTTATAATATATATTCCAACAACACGATACTAATATCATTATCTTCCATACATGTAAGAACATAATATTCAATTTACATAATCTTCCAAGACAAGCCTCCAACTACTAATACTTCACTAAGCTCATTAGGCTTTTGCTTGCAATATAAAATCCACAACACAACACCCAACATACTAAATAAAACTTGCTCACCATGCATTCATGATTCACCAAATATACACGGCTATACATGTGATATACAACTCACCGCCACACAACTATATTCTTGCTATTCATGAATTTCACTCACTTTTGCACACTACAACATGCAAAAATATCCATAACATGTAAAGAATAAGTTCTTACCTTCTTCCTTGATCTTTCACTTAGCTAAGTCTTGCAACTTGCTAGAATATGAATTTTTCTTGCTCCAAAGACCACTCCACCTTGCTAGGAATCCTTTAATTGGTAGAAAATAATTTTTGAAGAAATTTTTGTCAATTTTCTTGTCAATTTTTGCACTTGGCCGAAATGGCCTTGGATATTTCTCCTTCTTTCCTTTTTCTCAAGTGTTCTTGAAGTTTCTAAATGAGATATGACTCATTAATTGATCCTTTATATTAATTATCACATGGATAATTAATAAAATCATGGGCTTGGGCCATGTTGGCCGGCCATCCCTCACAAATTTGGGCCTTATTTTTTTTTTTGATTTTTTTTGGGCCGACTCGGTTGATCCCGAGTTGGGCCTAGCCCACTGACCTTTCGACCTTAAAACGTCCATATCTCCTTGTACCGATGTCACCTGGGAACCCACGACCTATGGTTGGAAAGCTAATTCAATTATCTACAACTTCTATTTCTTGGTATTTTTCCAAATTCTAAACTTATAATACCGTTTTTTCCCCTAAAAGTCAGATCACCCGAAAACGTTTTCTTAAAAATATTCGTTTGGAGGACTTCCACTTTGATTTGGCCCAAGGGTCCTTCTCGAGTTGTGTTTAACTTCACATATGTGATTCATATGACTTGTCACATGTTCCAAAAAAATCTTAACGTGTGGGCCCCACCTCAGCTTACAAATAATTCGACGTTTTAAAATTACGGGATATAACACTTTCCTATTAGTACTCGTAGTATTGCTCTATAGTTTCTTGTCCTTTGATTTCTGCTACTATCTGTTGTTTCTTATACTTCGATTATCTTATTTATATGTGGTAGCTATTGCTCCTTCTTTGAGATTGCTTTATCATGGCTTATTTTCTTTCGTTATTTTGTCATGCTTCCTCTTGAGCCGAGTTCTTTCGGAAACAACCTCTCTACCTCCTAAGGTAGAGGTAAGGTCTGCGTATATTCTATCCTCCCCAGACCCCACATTGTGGGATTTCATTGGGAATGCTGTGGTTGTATGAGCACACAACTAAAAATAAAAATTGAAGATCACCAACGTGTTTTGTTGAGCTTTTAAAAAAATTGGTTAGAAAAGACAAAGCGAATTTATTAATCTTCAAAGGTTTGAATTGAATCTAGTTGGGATTGGTATTAGCAGGTTTGATATCAAATTTGGGGTCATTAGTAGTCGATGAGGTGAAAAATGGATCAAATTCAAGCCAAAATGTGTTGGTTGAAATTTCTGTGTGATCCCTGATAATTGATAAAGAGTTATGAACAATTCATTCTAATTATGGCACAATCTTTACTAAAGTCCTGGCGATAGTCAAAACTGTGTCAATCCATCACAAACTCCTACTGATGTGCAAAACTCGTGATGCAATTTGTTTTAAAGTCTTAGAGCTTGTCAAAACTTGTGGTGAGACAAGTCTTTTCATGTCTATCAAAAAGTTCTACTGTGTAACAACTCAACTCCTCGTTTTTTTTGTTTAAAGTTCTAAATTATGGTTTGAGATAAAGGTATAAGCCAATAATACTATTTGAAACTTATTGGTGTGGTTTGGGACTCGAGAGGCACAGGTGTTTCAGACACAATTAGAATCAATTTAGAATTTGCTGAAGCAGGCCACTGAGGATCGCAAAGCGGGCCGAAATGTCCAATGTCGACTCACTGGGTCTTATTAAGGTCCAGTGGGGCAATGATTGCGGCCAGCACTAGGGAAGTGCGGTGAGCATTGTGTAATTTTTAGTCTGGATGTAAATAGCTCCATTTCGTTATTTGATTTCATTTTACACCATTGTAAGACTTGGGGAGTATGATTTGAAGTTTTGATCTATGTTTTCATCCACAAGCTTGGCGTAAGTGATTTCAATATAACTTTGAGTTTATATCATGAATTTTTCTTTAGATTCAACATCTAAACATGGAATTTGAAGAAAAATTTGGGGGATATTTGGCATAAACCTAAAATCACCTAATTCTAGATTTAATGGACTACAATTTAAAGGAAAAGGGCCAAATATATCCTTTGTTATACTTTGGTTCCAAATATAGCCCTGCCGTTATACTATTAGTTCAAATATACCCTTCATCAGTCAAAGTTGTTCAAGTTAGACCTCCAATCATACGTGACACTAACATTTGATTAGGTGGATGCCACGTGGAATACCACCTCAGCTGCCCTAACTCATTTTATCCCTCCTCTTTATTTATTTTTCCACCATTGAAATTTCCTTTCCCTCCACCATCATTGCCACCAATTGAGATGGTTCAACTAAAAAAATAGTTGATATTTGATAACCTTTAAGTTACTGTTGGTTTCTATGTTCAATTTTTAAGGCTCAATTGGTGGCAATGATGGTGGAGGGGAAGAAAATTTTAGTGGTGGAAGAACAAATAGAGGGGAGAAGTAAAATGGGTTAGGGCTTCTGAGGTGGCATGTCACGTGAAATCCACCTCATCAAATGTTAGTGCAATGTAGGATTGGATGTCCAACTTGGACAACTTTAACGGATGAAGGGTATATTTGAACCAATAGTATAACGACAGGGGTATATTTGAACCCAAAGTATAAGGAAGGGTAAATTTGGCCATTTTCCAATAGTACATGGGTATATTTGTCCCTTTTCTGAAAATTTAATTATAGATCTGAACTCATGGGGATATAGGTAATCAGGATGTGACTTTTGTTTCGAAGTTTGATCATGCAGGCTTGGGATATTTTTAAGAGAATTAATGAGGTAGAGTGCATAATAATATTTTTATTAAAAAATAAAAAACCTCAAAGGAAAGAGTACAAGTAAGGGGGGGGGGGGGGGGGGCTAGGCCTTATCCTACTAATTCTAACTAGAACTTGCAAAGAAAAACAAAATTGAACGTAAACTATATATCTCAATTACTAATGTAGTATCAAAATGCCTTGGAATGACACCATCTCAAGCACGTCCAAGCTCTCACCTTGTACTATGGTCTTCAAATCCAAATCAAGTTTCCGAGGAAAATCTAAAAGTCGAACACCAATGAGCTAGGCCTATCCTTACAAATCCTATCGAGGAATAAATAAAGCTCTACAACTTTCAGACATGATAATATTTTGGCTGCTTTGACCTAGATCGTCTACTAAATTATGGAATTGAGTCCAAGGTTTTATTTTACTCTGTTAAGTATCTTTTGAATAGAAGCAAATCTTTTGGAGGGTTCCAGACTTTGGCCTCATTGCGAGAATGTTTCTCATTGATATTGTTTACATATATTATATATATATATATATATATATATATATATATATATATATATGATATCGTATATATGAAGTGACGAGTATACATATGAATAATTGTTAAATAAATAGGGTGTATTATATCCAATTGTTGTATAGCTTCTATATTCACGTGGCATTACTATTTGTGCATCCTAGCCATGCGAGTTTAATGCTAAATGCATCTCTCACATGATAGTTTAACATAGAAATTTTGTGCGTGTCGGGTTACATGTATGGTTAAATTGTTTAGTCATGCATATTGTGCATAAGTATGCCCATCTACATATGTGATACACGTGCATATATGTTGTTGGCATGTGAGTTGTCCATGAAGATTGAGATATGTGTGTATGTGTGTGAGTTGTACACGTTTTGATTGAGCCTTAAACCCTAAATATAGCATGCGAATTTGGATCCCTCTCATGAGTCTCCCAATCTTATTCCTTTTTCATGGTGTGTGTGTAGGTCTGAGGCATTTGGAATGTCGATTTATGATCAAAGTTTGAGTCTTTATCATGCATACTAATTCATGGACTCTTATTGATACATTTTATATAAGTTTTGTGTTGTGATATTAATTTATGTTGTTTCTGTGCTTTATTACTGTCATGGTTATATATGTACTGCACAGATCATGAAAGTTAGAATTTTAGATACAAATCTCGCCACTAATTTATTCGGAACGATTGATAATACTTATTGAGTACCTATTGTACTTATGCTACACTTTTGCATTTTGTGTGCAAATTCTGATCCCGGTACCACCGTTGTTCAAAAAACATGTGACTTAGTTGAGTGGGCTTTCCTAGAACAAATAATGACTAAATTTTGTTGCTAAGTTCATCCATTGGGTTATGATTTATATTTCTACAGTAAGCCATTTTGTTCTTATTAATGGTAGCCCAATCAAGTCTTTTGTTGCAAAGAAGGAGTTGAGGCAAGGTGACCCCATGTCACCTTATCTCTTTGTATTAGCCATGGATTACTTGGCCAGACTATTAAATGGGCTGAAACAGAACACATGATTTAAATATCATCCCAAATGTGCAAAACTCTAGGTGGTCCAATTTGGATTTGCTGATGAATTATTACTATTCTATAGCGGGGATCTTCCTTCTGCCACAACTTTATTTTCTTGCTTTCAACAATTCTCAGTCTCCTTTGGCCTAGTTGCTAATCTACAAAAATGCTTTGTATATCTGGGAGGGGTGGAATAACATATTCAAAAGTAGATAATTGATACAGTGGGTTTTTCCAAAGATGAACTTCCAATTAGATAGATACTTAGGGGTACTGTTCGCATAAAGTCATGTGTGAAGTTTTGATGGCTGACAAAGTGAACCCACAGTGAATAAACTAGGTCTAGATACATGTGGTAATGATTGATAAAGTGAACCTACAATGAAAAGAAACCAGGTCTAGATACAAGTGATAATTGAACAAAACTAGACAGTTCGTTGAGATGAAGCAGAGGTTCCAGACAATATAAAAGAAGCAAGCAGCACAGGATGGTTAGAACAGGTCCATCAACATGTTCTATTGCAAAGAAGCTATAGAAAAGATTTGTCAATGCAAAGATGAATGCAATGATAAAATCAGAGAGAGAATGAACCATCTACATACATGATCTATCACAAAGACAGTTAACAGAGCAGTTCATTGAAGAATAGAACAGGCATGAAAACATGTTCTATCTCAGAAGTCATCATGTGCTGTGGTTGAAAGTATCAGGAGATGAAGATGACTTAGTCACAGAGCAATTCATTGAAGAATAGAACAAGAATAAAAACATGTTAAATCACAAAGAGTCATCAGGTGCAGTTGATGAATGAATTAGAATTGAAGGAGATCATGACTAAGCAGAAATAGGGTAAAGAGAACTCAGAAGTACTTTTTGTCGAGTAAATAAAGTTTTATACAAAGCACATGAAACAAGTATGTGAACATGTTCCAACACAGGGCAAGAACATGATCAGTGTCACAGAGCTGATACAAGGCTGAAGACATGATTTATTCCAGCAATGAATAGATCTAATTGAAGAAAAACAGACACAGAGCAAAGAGCATGATGCATCAAACAGGTCTGTCAACATGTTCCATCATCTATCACAAAAGAAAGCTCAAGATAGAGTCGCGGGATTGAACGAGAAGGGGATGATGAAACAGGTTTGTGAACAAGTTCTACCTCAGACAGTGCAGAGATTCAGAGACAAATGAACCAGGTGGATGAAATAGGTTCGTGAACATGTTTTTGTATATTTATGGTAAAGACTTGGCGGTCAAGTATGCAGATTTCATTACCATATTTGTTGGGATTAGTAAGACTTCTACACGGACAACAAGCGGACTCAACAAGGCAAGAATCCAAATACAACACAAGCCCTATTACATTTCATAGGCTTACTCAAAGAGGGTTTTGTGTTTGCCGACCTGCTGTGCACTCAATGGTATAAATATCCAAGTCTTCCCAAGAATAAGGTTTGCGCACTCACAAAGAGAGCATTTAGAATATTGAGCGATCAAAAGATATATCAAGAATATTCAAGAATCCAGGCGTGTTCCCCTAGTGCAAGAAGAAAGATTGAAACAGTTGTTCTACTATTTAATGTTTTCCAGTTCTTAAGTCTAGAAACTTGTATTATGTTGGTTATTGAGTTGTATCTTTATCCTCTTTAGTAAAAGCATTACAGTTAGATACAAAAACGTTGTACATTGAACTTCAAGTTGGAGGTCAACTTGAAGGTTGCTTGCTAGTCAGAGGTTCATTAGTGAGATAGGAATTTTAAGTTAGTTCATAGGTTGTAGAGTTGGTAACTTGAATTGCAGAGGCTTACCATTGCAGTGGAGTTTAGGAAAAATCCTACAGAGGTGTAGGTCATGGTTTTTATCGCCCTTGTGAGCCGGGTGGTTTCCACGTAAAAATCTTTATATTCTTTACTTACCTGCTATTTATATTTTGCAAGACGCTAGCATAGAACAAGTAGAGTAACATATTCCATCCTATAGGCAAAAATTGGATACGACATAGGATAGGAAATAGGTCGTGCAACCCAACAAGTGGTATTAGAACATGTACTCCTCAAAGAGGCTAACACCTTAGGAGAAGACCATGATGAAAGTTGCACCATCTAAAGAACTCAGTGAAGGGAGATCAATTAACAGGACACCTTGTTTCAATGGAGAACACTTTGCACTGTGGAAGAACCTCATGGAGATGGATTTGATGGGAATGGAATATGATCTTTGGTTAATCACCACACGAGGACCACTTGTCCCCACTGCGAGCAGACCTGATGGCATAAGAAGGTTTAAAACGGAAGAAGAATTCTCTGTTGAAGATACTAGAATGATGGAACTGAATGCTAAAACAGTACACATTCTATATTATGGTTTGGGGATTAAAGAGTACAACAAAATCGCTAGATACTCAAGTGCTAAGGAAATTTAGGATTCGCTAATACAAGGTCACGAGCCTGAACAAGATAGATCAAAGAACAACAACCAGGCCAAAGGAAATATTACGAATGGAGAGCCAAACATAAGGATCAAAATCGCCCACCTTGGGGTCTTGGATGGAAAAAAACCATGAAAACTGTGTGGAGTTCAAACTCTAATGAAGACTCTGAGGATGAAGCTAATCATACAGCTCTCGTGGCTATTGAAGACTCAGAATCAGAGGTAAATGTTCTTGACTTGAAAGATAAGCTTGATGTATTCTCGAACAAAAGGCTCACCTCCCTAACGAGTATTCTAATTGATGAATATCAAGATATGAGTACAAAAAGGGTTCAGCTACTCAATGCCCACACAAGCCTAAAGCATGAATCTATTGAGTTAGAGGCTAGTAAAATAAAAGCTGAAAAGGAAGTTAGCTCACTAAAGGAACAGGTCACTCAACTTGATACTTTAGTCACATCTCTTAAGTCAGATATCCAGAAGAAAAAAGAGAGAAAGACTGGATAATCTGAAATGAGCAAAGAGCAATTGGAAGTAGAAGCTGAATATAGAAGAATGAAAAATGAGGTGTATTTTGAGAGAGAAAAATCCAGGAAATTGTGGCCGGACTTAGAAAGAATGAGAATAGATCTTGAAAGAGTTAGTCGTTGAACACAATTGTCACAAATGCTCTCAAATCTTACGAGTCAAACACGTAGTGCAACCACTGGTGTTGGGTACAATAAGAAACCAACAAATAAGGAATCTACAGAAAGGGAATTGTGAACACTTTGTGGTAAAGCTGGACACTCAAGAAGCAAGTGTCCGGTGAGTATATGGCATACGGAAAGGAACCTGAAGGCAACTGATAGAAGAGCGAACTTGGGGAACACAAATAGAACAGGAATTGAAAGCAAGCCCTCATAAGTGCCTGCAGTATGGACAATGAGAAATAGGACTCATCATCACAACCCAAAGAGAGGATCTGAAATAGCTAAAAGAAATATCAGATCTCTTAAAACATATGAAATAGGAAACAAGACAGATTATAGTATACGCCTCCCCGAAGGACAAGAAGAGATATGAACTACCCTCTCAGCCAAAAGAAAGAGGTTATATTAAGATATAGAAATACTAAGTTTTTCAAGACTAGTGATACAAGAAAAGGGAACAAAGCTCGTTATGCATTTTCAGGATGGACAAGGAGAGATGTGTTTCATCCTACTAGAAATAAGATTAGAATCGGACCTGTTGATAGAAGGATAAAAAATGCTAAACTGATTGGAACATGTGAACGAAACAGGTCTTTTCATGAAACTTCAGGCCAACAGGGGTAGGAAACAGGTTTACTTGGCTATGCTTGAAGGTAGAGGACCCAAGTTAGTATGGGTTCCTAAGGCCATTCTTTGATCATCCAGTAGTTATAATGAAAGGGAGAAAGCACCAACATCTCAAACTCAAGGCTTGCTCAAGATATTGAGACGATTTAACTTAAAGCTCCTTTCACTTGCAACATTCTAAAGAGCGAATACAAATTAAGCAGATGACAAGCAGTAACCAAACTCACTGGCATCCAGACAGGTGGAATCTTCAAAAAATCATGCAGAGGAAATAGGTTCATTGGCACATTGATTAGCCCTACTATGAGGAGTTAAAGTAAAGATAACAATTAGGAACTTTGGGATTAAAAATGTGTAGAACGCCCACTGACCGGGGGGGGGGGGGGGGGGGGGTGGGGGAACAAGGCTCAACAACTAAGGGAGATGAATATCAAAAAAAAGCTTCAAGAGTATTGCAAAAGAAACAGGTTGAGGAACCTGTTTGAAAAAGTCGTACCAGCAGAACAGGTAGTCAGAACAAGTTCAGGTTTGTTACACCTCGGAAAATTTTTCGTTAATGCACAAGTGAAGAGACTAGTGAAGAGCACGAGTATATGGTATTTCAATAAGTAAGAAAAAATATTCGATGACCCTATTTAAGATTTCAAAGATGTTAGAGATGGGGGAAGAAAGTTGGCCAAGAGAAGGCAAGGCATACGATAGGTATCGGAGAGGAATTACGAGTAACGAGTTAACGAGGACTTAACGATGTCTTGGAAAAGAGTGATAACGTCCCTGAGATTGGTATTGAGGTGTTGAACAAGTGCTAAGAAGGTTCCATAAGGATTGGAGATCAAATGAGTCGACGAAACGAGCTTCGGAATCACTGGGGATTATACGGCCAAACATACTGGCCGTATAAATTATACGGTCCGTATGTTGGGACCTTATAATCAGCCCAAAATGTCATACCTTTGTGGACCAAACATACGGCCCGTATAAAATGTACGGACCGTATGTTGGTCCGTATACCTGGTTGGGAACTGAATGGTTCATTAAATTGAGGATTCAAGTCTTATTTCATTTCACTTCCATATCACACTCCTCCTCTCTAAAACATCTCTCTACATTTATTCCACAAGAATTCAAGGGTTATTAGTGATCAACAACATAAATTAAGTGCATCAAGTGTAAGAGAACCCATTAAAGATCATTCAAGTCAAGAAATCTCTTTGGAGATGAACTAGGGTTTTTGCTCAAGTGAAGTATTACCAACCAAGGCTTGTTCCTACAACATCTAAGGTAAGATTTATGGCATTTCTATGTTGTTTAAAGTATTTGAGAGTTGAAATACTTGGATTGTAGAAGGATATAGAAAAATGGGTCATGAATGTGGAATAGTGCCATTTTGAGTAATAGCTTGAATTGAGTCATGATTCTTGATGTGTTGTGATATAAATGATGTTGAGGACATGGGATAGGCAATGTATATGAATAAACTTAGTCGTGTGTTATGGCCATGGATATGGGCGATTGAAAGTAAATTGAGAAATGTGGATAATGTGGATGAATAATGACTATTGTTATGGTATTGTGAATGTATTATTGACGTTTGGGAGTTGATATACGATATGGAGGAATTTCGTATAAATAAAGGAAATGCTGTCCGATTTTCTCTAGTTTTAGTCGTGTGTGCTAGCTATCGATTCTAATGATAGTATGACTTTAATGAATGTAGAAACGTGAGATTCGGAGGAGAACGTGCAAGTGGTAAATAGTGGAACGAAAAGGTATGTAAGACTAACCCTTCTTTCATAAGGCATGGTTCTTGGCCAATCATCTAAATTTCCTATAAGATTATGATATCCTTCAAATGATTCTATCTTTCGAGCTATTGAGCTCATGATCCTCGATATGTATTACGATTGTACTAAGCTCCTCATATGACGAGTAATCCTATAAGGATAGATGTAATGAATGACGATAATAGTGATAATGTTATAGATGACGACTATAATGGTAATAGTGATGACGATAACGATGACGATGATGATAGTGATGTTAATAGTAAAGATGCTTATGAGCTATTATGTATATGAATCTATGTATGACTATTATGGAACCCCGAGCTTATAAGGCCGGGTAGAATATGTATGTATGTCTATGTAACGCGCGCGCACCACTGCAGTTGGGTACGCACAACACTGAGCCTTGGTAGGCCAGGTATGTGTAACACTGAGCCTTGGTTGGCCAGGTATGTATGATCACCGAGCCTAGCTATGGTCGGGTACATGAAACACCGAACCTCCGTGGTCGGGTATGCTACGTAAATGATACGTGTATGATATGAATATGTATATGATATGGATATGTATATGCTATGGATAGGTATATGATATAGATATGAGTACGAATACGAATATGATACGATTACGAATAAGAATATGTACACGATATGAATGTGAATAAGGATATGTAAATGAGTACGGATATGAATATGGATGTGGACACGGATGTATGTACACAATCACGCACTCGAAATGGAAAGTTCCTATGTAAGGCAAGTAAGTGCTTATGACAATGATATTACTATCTCCCATCCTGCGCTATCTCTTATGATGTATATTATACTTCTATATTGATATTGATCATGCTTTACATACTCAATACATTCTTCGTACTGACGTCCTTTTGTTTGTGGACGCTGCGTCATGCCCGTAGGTGCCCAGGGAGACAGATTTGATTCGTAGCTACATTCTCAGAGACTACATAGCAGAGCTCCACTTCATTCGGAGCTATAGCTTTTGGGTACTCATTCTTTTGTGTACATAATTATGGGCATAGCGGGGTACTGTCCCGCTTATGTGATATGACATACTCTCCTTAGAGGCTCGTAGACATGTGTATGTGGTTAGACGTGTTTGGCCTTGTCGGCCTATATTTTGGATTTCATTTTGTTAGCCTCGTCGGCTTATGTGCATTGATATGGGCATAGATGTCAATGATGATATAAAGGTATTGTTGTCCAATGGGACTAGTGTGATTGGTGAATAGAAATATATGTTCTATTATATGGCTCACCTAGATGCAAGTGTAAGAGTACGTTAAGGGGTGCCCGGGTGGGCTAGCACCGGGTGCTCGTCGCGGCCCCTAGTCGGGTCGTGACAAAAGTGGTATCAGAGCAGTTTTTTCCTAGGGTGTGTCTACTAGCCGTGTCTAGTAGAGTCTTGGTTATGGGTGTGTTGCGCGCCACACTTATAAACAAGAAGCTGCGGGCATTTTAGGAATAAATGACCTTCTTTCTTCATAAGAATCGTGCGATAGAGCTATAATATAAGATCTTCTTGTTCCTTAACCGTGTGTTGTGTATTTCAGAAATGCCTGTAAAGAGAAAGGCTACAGCAGCCCAAAAGGGCGAGACGGTGGCAGAAAAGCGGGCTGAAAAGGCACCGCCACCGGTAGTAGAGGAAAGTGAGTCCCAGAGTGCGGCTCAATCTCAGTCCTCCCGTTCAGTACCCATATTAGAGGAGCGAGAGGGTGCCTCAGCCCCAGTTCCAGCACCTCCGGCTCCTCCACCGGATGCTTCAGGACAAGACGTAAAAGAGGCCATACATTTTCTTACTCAATTGGTTGCTGCCCAGGCTCAGCGGCAAAGTACAGGGCACGGTGATAGGGTTGTTAGTGCAAGGGCCCATGACTTTATTAATTTGAACCCTCCGGAATTCTTTGGATCAAAGCCGGATGAGGACCCTCAGGACTTTATTGATGGGATGTTGAGGACGCTTCGTTTGATACATGCTTCGGACACCGAATCGGTGGAGCTAGCGTCATATAGATTGAGGGACGTCTCGGTCCATTGGTACACAATTTGGATGGCTTCACGGGGAGCCAATGCACCTCCCCCGGTATGGCAAGAGTTTTTTGATGCTTTCCTCCGACATTATATGCCTCTTCACACTCCCCAAGTAATTTTTGGAAGTTATCTCAAACTTGTCGCATAAGAACTCAACCGAAGCTTTTGGGCATGCTTGGTGAAGATCTCAGGCATACTTTCCTGTCTCATCTTTCTTCTTCAAATGATGAAGGTTTTTTCACATTAATTGGGCCTACAAAGAAGCATGAATATGTATTGACAAAATCTTCCTCTCTGTAGCAAGCTGGCTTGACAATAGTTCTTCTGGGCCTTGATGAACCACCTGAATAATCTTCGTGCTGAGTTTTATGTTGTTGAGTTTCCAGGATCCCCTTTTCTCCTGGATCCTTGATAACTATATTATCTGGAGAAACATCTGTGATGGGAAAGTTTGAAACTTCAAGGTTCAATATTTTAGAACCCTCTCTTTCCGATGCAAATCCATAACACAAGGAAATTTCATCAGTATCAACCTCCTCATTAGATTCGATGACGATCTGACCATCAATTTCCTGTGAAGTCTCAACACCAGCGTAGGATTCACCACCAGATTCTCTTTACAACTCCTCGACAAGTTGTTTGTCAACTTCAGAGCATCCAAGAAACATATTGTCTGTCTCTCTATCTGAAATTGAGCCTTCAAGGTCAGCCTCTTCATTTATTTGATCTGTTGCTTCTCCATCTGCTTCCAGTATTTACTATGAGCCAGTGAATGACCTTGATATGTTAGATGATTGACCAATGACTTAAACTCCCACTACATCTCTCTCAATGCATTTTCTGAAATAGTCGCTGTTGGCATATATAGTTTCAGACTCCGCCTGCTCAGGTTCTACTTCAACATCTTTCACGTTCAAACTTTTATTACTAGTTTCATGATCTACTTCTTTGATTTCCTTGATTGTAGCTACCACGTCACCAGTCTGAACGTCTTCAGAATCTTTTTGCTTCTTCTTGATGACAGCAGTGTCTTCCTTCACATAATGGATTGTATTATCTGCTATCACAATGACTTCATGGCCATTGTATTCATGAAAGAGAATTTAGATTCATCTCTAGTGAGATGGTGCACACATCTTGAATCCACGATACAGTCTCTTTCGACATTGAGGGAAGCCACTACATCTACTGCTCGAGTCTCAGCTACATAACACCTTCCCCAGTCTTCTTCTTCTTCTTCTTCTTCTTCTTCTTCTTCTTCTTCTTCTTCTTCTTCTTCTTCTTCAACAGTTTTCTCAACTTGAGCCATATTACTTTCTTTTGTTCGGCAATGTATTTTTATGTGTTCTATTTTACCACACCGATAACATTTGAGAGTCTTCTTATAGTTATTACTAGAATCTCCCTCATTTTCGGGTGAGCTTGAACCACTTTGAGATTGAGAGTGTAGCCTAGCTGTAAATGTTTTTCCTTTAAAGTTCCTCTTGTTGTCTAAAAGAACATTTCCTTCCTCTTCTTTAAAACATACACTAGCCATTTGTTTGTCTAGTAGCTCCTGTGTTGATAACAAATTCTCAAACTCCTCCAACGATGGTTGTTGACCCATTCTTGAAATAATGTAACAAAAGGAATATATTCTTTCTTCAAACCACTAATGATAATTCTTCTCATTCGTGCTTCAGAGATAGCCTCATCCAAATTAAGTTCTTACTCTTCAAAAAGTAATCGGCAATAGAAAGATTACCTTGAGTGGTGTTCTCCAATATCTATAGCCGAGCTCCATTCTTCTTGCAGAACAACCGATCGAGGGTCCTCCATATTTCATGAGCTGATTTGCACCTCATAATATGATCAAATAAATTATAGGAGATAGACCTCTTTAGGATGAATTCCGCCTTCGCATTAATCTGCTTCCACTTCTTGTATCAGCTGCTATTTTCTGGTCCGTCGGAAGGAGACTTGTGTAACTCCCATTTAGGGGTGTCAATAGTTTTTAAAAACCCGACTTAACTGACCAAATCGAACCGTGCCGAACCGATTTTTAGGTTTTCTTTAAGAAAACCGACGGTTTTATATAAATTTATAACCATACCGAATAATTAGGTTGGTTTTTGTTTTTTATAAAAATAAACCGAAAAAATACCGAACCGTACCAAATATATTTATAGGTAAATATATTTTATATATTAAGTTTAAAAATAATAAAATATTAAATTTAGTTTGATCTGGGTTTGCTTTATTGTCTTAAATTTAGCTTGTTTATGAAGCCATTTTCTGACCAGTTTATTTCATGTTATGGGTTCCTTACAGATTTCAACTGTCAGAGGGGAACTGCACTGTGTGGATGCCTTGAGACTTCTCTATACCTTAGAGGATGCATCAAAAGGGTTAGCATCTGTCATTTATTGTGTGATTGATATTGTGATAATCATCACTAGACACCCTTATTGTTGGTGTTGCACTTTTACATGTGCAATCAATTTGAGATAATAGAGTACTGCGTTTCACTACATATGGAAATACTGGTCCTGGACTCCCTTGTACAACTGTTTGAAATATAATATTTCCCTCATGTGAGTTCTGATTGACGTATAGAAAAAGACTTGAAAAAGTCTTAAAAAATTAAAAAGAGAAGAAAGTATGGTCAAAACAAAGAACAAATATTATCCGGGCATAATATGAACCATCAAACTTGACCTCAGCTCGCAATTATACCTTTAACTTGTTTTACTTTGTCATATACAGTGGTAGAACCAGGATTTTCATTTAGGGGGTTCAAAAATTCTAAAAGGTAAATACACGAATAAGTCAGGGGGTTCAATATCTACTATATATACATAATAAAAATAATTTTAGCTTTGAAAATACACTGTAATTTTTCGCCGAGGGGGTTAGAACCCCTTGGAGCCAATGTGGCTCCGCCCCTGGTCATATAAACACTCCAAATTACAAAATAACCATCTAGATACCTCCAAAATTTATGTGTCACGTTAGTATTTGTGTTTACGTGTTCAATTTTATACAAGTTGAGGTGTCTACTTGTGCACACCCAAAATTGGAGTGTATGTTTATGTATTATGCCTATTGTCTATGTATTAAAACTATCATTTTTTCGTGAATTTTACACCCCAATTATTAGTTGTTTTCTTTTCCTATGCGACCTTTCACCATCTATATATAGTTCAGGTAGAAAAATGGGACATATAATAATTTGGTGTGAAAATCGCGAAAAAGTTTTAGTTTTGATCATTAACTTAAAAAAAAAAAAAAAAGAGGATAACTGTTTTGGAATTTCAAAAAACTACTCGAAAATACCTACAAATAAGAATAACCAATGATAAATTTTAAATTATAAAAAAAAATAAGATCAAAACTTGAAAAAAGTCTTAAAAAAAATAAAATCAGGACAGTTGACTGGTCCTAGACTCCTCGTACAACTGTTTAAAAAGACGGATATTATATCTCCCACACGTGCTTTTTGCAATTTGCATCATTTTTTAATTTGTACTTTGTTCTTTATTTTGGGATATTTGTCCTTAATGTAGCACTTTATCATGTTCAATAACATAAAATATTTCGGTTGAAAAACAGTATGAATAATTCAGTTTTAAAGTAGATTATCGCGGTAACAACTTTCTCCAACGCAATATTTGTTGTGTTTCTCGGTAGAAGTGCAATTGTTTTGGACATATATGATTCAAGAGACTCAGCGCTGTTGTAGGAAAAAAGTAAAAAAATAAAATACACGGTTGCTATTATTAGATAGTTGTTGTAAATAAAAAAGGATAATTGTTACTCCCTTCGTTTCAATTTATGTGAATTCATTTGACTGGACACGACATTTAAAGATAATTGTAGTCAAAGCTTTTCCCATTCTTGAAATTACAAAAAATTTAAGTAGGCGTTTGGCCATAGAAATCAAAAACTTTTTCACTTTTTTGGAATTTTGAAGTTGGAGTTGGAGTTGTGTTTGGCTATAGTTTTTGTATTTTTTTTTTGTTGAAATGTTATTTGTTTTGATTGTGAAAAACTTAAAAAATAAGTAAAACTTGTCTTTCAAATTCCAAATACAACTTGAAGTTATATTTAAAATTTTCATGGCCAAACACTTATTTTTTAAAAAAGTAAAAAAAAATTGTGAAAAAAAGTGAATAAGTATGAGAAACCTTTCTTCCATGCTTACTTTTCTAACATTGTTTTGTTTTGCAGCAATATTCCTCGAGTCGAGGAAGTTGACTTCCCTAGAGGCTATTACAAAAACTGATGGTCTTATTCTAAAAAGGTAATAATAATAGTAATAATAATGTTGAATGTGACTTCACTGGTCTTAAAATTGATGATGGAAGTCTCATATCAGTTCCATGCCCTGGAGACGGTCATGATCTTCCTAAATATGGAAACTAGCTAGTAGAGCTTGGCCTACTTGTAATTGACATGTGTCTCACTATATTGTAAGAAGCACATGAAAATGCAATAATCTTTTAATGAAAAAAAATTATGCTTACCTCAAGTATTTACCAATTTGTTTTTCCCTAAAATTGACGTACCTCATATTCGGAGGATAATACTCCCTCCGTCTCAATTTATATGAGGGTTGAACTATTTGGGGAGTCACATAGCTTTTTTTTACTCAGTTTCAAACATAGATTCTTCGAGTATTTTATAATAAAATTTCCATATTTGAAAACTACATAAAAAGTACTATAAATCTGCATAATTAATAATTCACAATATATGAAAAGAGTTGAAGAAAATCGTAGTTAGAGAAAAAGGTGTTTGACTCCCCAAATAGGTTAACCGTCGTATAAGTTAGGATGCAAGGTAGTTATTTTTCTCCCGTCGTCAAAATATCACTTGGTTTTCATCAACTTTTTAACTGTGTTTTAAAAGGCATTTTTGGGGCGTGCCCCGGGGCGAGGCGTACCAAAAACGTCCCGAGGCGTATGTGCAGGGTGTACGCCCCAACTTTCGGGAAGTTCTCCTAGGCGTAAGCCCCAACATTTTAGGCGTTCATGTCACACCCCAATCTTTGGGGGGGGGGGGGGGGGGTGGCCGAAGGGCCGAGCGAACCAACTGTGATATCTAAACTCTGTAACGTGAATCATTGGCCGACAAGGCCGCTGAATAACAATTTTAAGAAGTATATCATGACAACCTGCAAGCAGAAAAGGTCAACAATACATATATGCATAACTAGGGCCGGCAAGGCCACAACCAAGAAAGACAACTAGTCAGAAGGCCGGCAAGGCCAAACACAATACCTGTACACTGACTGATAGTCTGTAAGCCTCTAAGAGCACTAATATGCATCAACTAGTCGGGACAGTGGCCCCGACGTACCCATAGCCATACTTGCTATATATATATATATATGCATCTTATTTAATGACTCTGACCAGCAACTCCGGAGAATTGAGTGCGAACCTCCCTGCTGAACTTTGGTATCCTACTGAGAAAGGTACAACAATCCGTCTATCGTACCTATGGACATGATCACAGCGCACAAAATGCGCCAGTACGAAAGATGTACCGAGTATGTAAGGCAGTAAGCATAAACATAACATAAGCATAAGAGATACAGATAACTTGGGAAAAGATGTAGAGACAACCTGAAACTCTGAACGAGGCCACTGAGGGCGACCATAATCATGACATAAATGTAAATGCATGCCCGTAAAATCATTCCTCACTGTGGAGGCATATATCATATCATATAACAACAATAAATCCCTCTATGTGGTGAGCTCATCATCATAACATCGTCTCTGCCCAACTGATCAGTGGCAATGCACAGCTACGTGCCTACCCGGCCGCCTACAACATGGCTCGGTAAAGAAAGAAATACATCTAGGTGCACAGCTACGTGCCTACTCGGCCGCCTACAACACGGCTCGGTAAAGAAAGAAACATGTCTAGGTGTACATATAAGTGCCTACCCGGCTGACTATAGTGCGGCTCGGTAATGAAAATATATATATATATATATATATATATATATATATATATATATAAGTGCAATGAAAGACTGACCTCAGAAGAAATATCATGGAAATAGTCGGAGTGACCTATCGTCGTTATCCTCCGACTATCATTATTGTCACTACGTTTATCATTATTTGATCATTAGGCCAAAGAAGTAAAAGTACAAGGAAACATCTTGTTATGAATTATTCACGAAGCCAAAGTTAGCCAAACTCTTATGAAATATGATCGACATAACTTTTATCGGAAAGAGTGTGCCAACGAAAGGTTCGTCACCTTGGAGCAATAGACAAGAAGATAAGGATTAACTCAATTAAAGGAAGTACAATCAACTCAACTTTGATATGAAGAGTACCATAACTAATATCATTCTTCATTTGATAAACAAGAGAGATACGAAATGTGAAAGGTACCTCAATACAAGCTATTCATGAGAAAAGAGTAAGCTTAACCATTTTAGGACATAATCGACACAAGTTGAACGGAAAGTCTTTTAATCGATAGCCAAAAGGAGATGTGGATCATAATTTGGTACAAGTCATAGATGAGTATGTGTCAGCTCAATTATCATGGAACGTGATCGATCCAAGTTAGCGGAACAACTTTTCAATGAAAGGTCATTTGAAATCTAGTCATGCCACAAAGAGAATAGAAAGCCCTACATACCTTGCCGATGGAGTTACATATGTTTCCCGAGTCCTCGAATGCCTTACGAATGATCATCTACATCATACAACCAATATGGGATCAATTCTAAGTTCATAGCTTATGGAAATACTCAATGAGACATTTCGTCAAACAACTTGCGGGCGTAAGTTCGTAGGGTCATTTGTAGTTCAATTTCTTCATTCAAGACTACCATTTTTCTTCTCCTTTACTCCTAATCTTCCTTATCAATCCATCCATACCTTCACAGCTCCAAAAAAATACATTTAAACCACATAAATCAGCTCAACCAATCAATATCATCCATACTAGTTCATATGATTCATATACATAGGATTTCCTCTAAATTTCTTAGATTAAATACTTGGAGAATCATAAGGAGATGATTAAGAGGATAAAACATACCTTAGATTCCCAGAATCAATCCAAAACAGAGATTTCTTCAAGTTGAAGATTTCTTCCGAAAAGCGAAACAACGAAGAAACGACGATTCTACGATTACCACGTGATTCCTTACGTTAAAGTTACTTGATTAGCCTTTGGATTTGCTTATAATTGATGGAGAAATGTTTGAGAGAGTATAGGGAGTGTTTAGGGTTTGTTCTTTGAAGAGAAATGAGGTTCCAATCTGATATGTGGCTCTTTTATATAAAAAGCAATAAGTTGCCACCGACCTAGAGCACTGTTCCCGCGACAGTTTATGTCCCTGGACGGAAATACGAATATCTCTCTACTCCGATGTCGTATCGATGAATGGTAAAATGATCTGGAAACTAGACTCGTAGACCTTAGATTTGGTAGGTGGATCACCCTGTAACTCCAAATAGATTGAGAGAAAAGCTCCGAGACATCTAACCCAAATTTCAGTGAAATTTACAAACTTAACTTGCGACGCCCTTTGTCGACTTTCGTATTACAACTCGTTTGACATCCAAACTTAACAAGAGACCATTATACAATTCAAATACTTCATGTCATTACTTGCTTAGCATGTGGAGCACTCCAAATCTCACCCAAGAGTATAAGTTATCGTATTCCCAACTTGCCGACTTTTGCCGAAACTCATGCTTCTTTGATTCATTCACCCTCCAAATCTTCAGCCACTTACTAATATTATTTATAGACTTTTGTAACCATTTTTATTAATAAAATCAATCCCTTTTATCCTCAACATAATTTCTTTTGAACTTGCGTCGACTAACTCATGATGCGACTTTAACGTGCAAAAAAATCCGGGGTGTAACAGTTCATTTGTGGCGTAATCCCTAGAACTTTTTTCAAATTTGAGCTAAAATTGCTTAATTAAATCTTTTTAAAAAAAGTTAAATATCCAAAAGCTAACTCATAGTAAATTCTCAGATTAAAGATGTCAAAAAGTCAAAAAAAAATCTAATCGTTTTCCTAATTTATAATCTTTTCTCTGTATTTTACGAAGTAACAGATACACGTTAGACCTTTGAATGCAAAGTGCAAACTACAAAGCAAAGAGTTTTGTCCTCCAATACTTACTATACTTTCCATGCTTGCGTTTTCCTTCTTTATGCATTATTTTCTTCAAAATCTTTTTAGCATTCTTCAATTTATCTTTTTCAAAATTGTTTTTAGTTTTAAAATTTCTTTGTATCGCTCTAGATTAGATAATGTTTTGAAGACTCTATTATGGCTATTTGTATTATAATGAGTATTAATTTGTTATCTAGTTTTAGGTTTTAAAATAATAACTTTATGTTATTGTCATTTTTATTTTTGAATTATTAGGATAGAGTATCATTTTTTCAACTCTAATTTTGTTTCATTATGGTCATGTTATTGGTGTAACGCATCTTTACATCATTCACCTTTTCAAGATTTTTTTAATTGTTCGTGCAGATGTTAGCAGGTTAATAATAAATATATATACATTTTTCAATTAATTTTCTTAAATATAATTTTAATTTATTTTTTATTTATCTGTTTATTTTATTAATTTATAAAATATTCAAAATTAAATATCCACGGGCTTACGCCCCGCCGAGACATATGTAAAACGCCTCGTATTAGGAGAGAACGATAGAACGACACATTTCTATAGGAGTTGAGTAGTAGTATGCCTTATTAATTCGGATATCATAATGAAAGTCTGCAAGTTGAATGTGTTAATAATTGAATAACTGAATTTGACATGCACGGACAATGAAATCAAGCAGCGTTTAGTGGGGAAAGTATTGACCTTTTTTTTCTTCTTCTACCCATTACCCCCAAATAGAAGAATTTATTTCCTATTTTAATTATACTTGGCGTTTCTTTTTATAAAAAAATCTTAGACAACCATGAATAGTATAGGGTTTTCTACATTTTCATTGACAGGTTTTTGTGATCAGATTTTTCTTTTCCTTTTCGGTATTAATTTCTTACTTTTTCTTTTTTCTCTCTCGATCAATTTATACTTATAGTCTATTTATGAGTAAATTCCACTTAATTCCCATTCTCTAGGATAGAGAAGCCACGAGCTAATTTCTCTTGACATTTTTTTAACAATTTAAAATCATTTTCATAATTTTAAACTGTGGATTGAAATATTGAACTTTTTCCTTTGTAAAACATAAAAATATGTATGCTAGCTCCTATTATGAGTACAGTATTATTATTCTGCTGTGAAATGTGCACAATAAAAATGCCACAAAGATCAATATGGTACACGCGTAAATTCAGTGACAATCTCCAACTTAATTTTGTGACAAGGAAATCTTTCTTGCTCCAAAAGTATTTTTGAGAAAATGGAAAAGGGCAACGCAGAACAGAGAGATTGGTATTAGAAAGTCTTAGTGGATATGCTAATAAAAATACCCTACATGTCCTTGGCTTAAAATCAAGAAAACACTTGCATTTTTCTTAAAAATCGCCCTTGTTTGCCAATCTTTGAAAGAATGAAAACAAAATTACGTCAAAGTTTTATTTTATATGTACGTTGAATCTACTAATGACCTTCCAGTCCATCATTTTCTAGTGCAATTTTAGTCAAACCCGCCTACAAATCTTGAATCTTGAATCACAATTCACAACCATGTATATTTCAAGAGCCCAGCACTTTTGTCACCCAAAAAATTTTTTTTGGAACCAAACTAACCCATTAAAAAAAAAAAAAAATCAAAGTAGGTTTCCCGCACATAATCTGTGCGTGAAACCCCCAACAACAACCCCTCCCATTTCCAGCATACTCTTTTCTTTCATTTCCTCCATTTTCACCATTTCAACACACTTTTGCACTCCCAAAAACATGTCTCAAAGTTTTGAAACTTCAAAGTTTGCTATACAACCCGATATTTGTGAATGCAGTTATTACTGTAAACTAAAAACATCAAAGACCTAAGATAATCCGGGTCACCATTTTTGGCATTGTAATATGCCCGAAGTAAGTGTTTTTATATTTTTTAGTGTTTTTTTCACATTATCCATATATTTTACTTTAAAAAACTGATTTTCTTGTAATGTTTATAGGATATGGGCGATTGCAAACAGTTTCGGTGGGAAGATAGCTTTCACGTGGATAAAACGATGGCGGCGAAGTTTAAAAATCCACTTTTTAATAGAGATACCGCGACTTCACGTATCTTTAGAGATACCGCTAAGTTGGACTCGCAATTTACGCTTGTGGAAGCTGAAGAAAAAGTTGAACTTTTGGAGGTCTTGCTCACCGGTTCCGAAAAAAAATGAATTTTGCTGAAGGCTAAACTTAGAGACACTCAATACGAGAAAATAACTTTGAAAGAAAAACTGTGGAAGATTATTTGTGTTATCTTGTTGTTGTTCATTATTTATATGTATTTTGTTTATTAATTTTAATATTTCTGTGGATTATGTTTTTTACTAGTTGTACCTTTTCCCCTATAATGTAATCCGCACCCTTTATGTACTAATTTATTTGTGTTTCTTTGTTAAATTGTCAATTAATAATAGACTTTAACAATAAACTTTGAAGAATTAAAAACATGCCAAACTAATTCAAAATTATGACTTCATAATAAAATAAAAATACAAATTAACAGCCTTAGTCTGAAACTTAAATGACCCATAATTAGGAGTGTTCACGGTTCGGTTTGACTCGGTTTTTGGTTAAAACCAACCCAAACCAATTAAGTCGGGTTTTTCTAATATTCAAACCAAACCAAACCATTATAGCATAAATTCTATCGGTTTCAATTTTTTCGGTTTTGTCGGTTTTATCGGTTTGGTTCGATTTTGCGATTTTTTTCAGATTTTAAGATTGTATTAATACAAAGAACCTTTGAATTAAATGGTAACTAAATATGGCTTTGACATGATCCATTCAAATCTAAGAATCTTCTTAATTAATTCATTAACTTTATTTAGATATAGGCCTATGGCTACGAGTATAGGAATTACAGAAATATAACATCTATGGGTATAGGAATTACAGAAACATAACATCTACTTTTCATGATTCTAGTTACCTCCCTACATATAACCTTTTGATATTACGCAGCTCTCCGGAATTTTTGTTTTCTAGACTCATCGTGTTTATGAAGCATCGAAAAGAAAGCACAGAAATTAAAACGGAAAATGATAAACAAAAACACAAAGTCATCTACCAAATCTTTTAAATTCCAATTGCCATTTTCTTCCCTTTAATTTGTTACAGATAAAATGCTAGTTTATTAGTACTAATTCAGATGGCATGTAAAAGAGGGAACCGTAAAACTGGATAAGGGAAATTTTTTTATGTTACCTTTAGCAAATTTTTATTTTATTTTACCTTAAACTTAAATGGGCTACACTTTTCTTTCTAATTATTTGAATTTATATTGGACTTGGTTTGAGCCAAAATTTTGAAGAAGATATATATATATATATATAATATTTTAAATATGTATGTATCTATCGGTTTGGTTCGGTTTTGGTTCGGGTTTTTTTAGTTTAACACCAAATCAAACCAAATGTAATCGGTTTTTTAAAATTTAAAACCAAATCAAGTCAAATCAAGCTGGTTTTCGGTTTATTAAGTCTGTTTGACTCGATTTACCGGTTCAAATCGATTTTTCGGTCTCATTTGAACACCTCTACCCATAATCTAAGACAGTGAGCCTAAATAGACCCTAATCGTCATCAGAATAGAAGTCGTCAATATCTTCCTCAGAACGATGTTGGCGGTCTCTTGACACACATCTTTTTTTAGGAGATGTTAGTTCTCTATCGGTTGATGATGCTTGTTCTTTGGCCAACTTTAGCATGTAAAATCTACAGCGTCTTGCCAGAATTCTGTTGTTTTCTTTTCTAATCCCTTGTACGGCAAGCTCGCAAGTTACTGTACCTACTCGAGGCATGGTTATTGAGTACCTTGTTGGGATTGGAGCGTTGATATTTTCCAAGTCACGAACAAGATGTTCTGATTCGGCCATCTTATGTGATCATTCTCGGCGTAAACTGCAATAATATTCTCGCGAATCTGAATATTTCACACTGCAGAAATCATCATTACGCTCTATAAGAAGGTGGGGATTTAGCTCGTCTAGTTTGAAATCACTGATATCACTCGAAAAACTGCTATGATTTAAACTCTCATCATCACTGCTATTTGGTTCTTTTGGAAGGAGTAAAGACCAAGCTGAGTTTCTACTACTCGACATTGAGTACGTTGTAGTCTAATAACAAAAAAAGGCTACTTATATAGTTGCAAACCCCCAAGTACCCTCGAGAGGGGGGGGGGGGGGTCTCTATGACCCTACCTACTTACCTTATTATAAGAAAAATATTAATCTTCATCGGACATTTCACAGTCCAAATCCCACTTGGATCTAAATATTGTGCTACCATGTATACCATATTCTACCCTATGGTAACGTATTGGCATCCGATTGTTCTCTTCGCGAAAATGATTAAGAGCAAAATTAAACTCTTGTGGAGTTCCACGAGGCATTGACATAGCACGTTTTTTGGGCGTTTAAGCCCTACTGAAGCTTCAGCCTCCCTAACACGCCAATTCCACTCCTCTCTCATTGTTTTATTGTATTCTCGAATGAATCTTTTGTTAGGGTTATTTGAGTAATGAAAATCATCATCATCTAGTTCCCATGTCCTACCCATTGCTTCAAATATGTTTGTTGGGGTATAACATGTAATGGAATTAAGATTACCAAATTAGGTGTAGAATGTCATGATAACTCGTTTTTAAGTGAGTACTAGTTGTTTGTCAATCATGTTATATATAGTACTGCATTTTTTGACAGTTTTATTTGAATTTAATTCATATTACGCAACGTTTCAATGCGTAATAAAACATGATTTGACAACACATCATGCATGCCAATTTCAGCTTTTTTATGACACATAAAGGACCGATTTGACAATACAATGCTGCATTTTTTATCATTTTATTTGAATTTAATTCATATTACGCAACGTTTCAATGCGCAATAGAACATGATTTGACAACACATCATGCATGCCAATTTCAGCTTTTTTATAACACATAAAGGACCGATTTGATAATACAATGTTGCATTTTTTGATCGTTTATTTGAATTTAATTCATATTACGCAACGTTTCAATGCGCAATAGAACATGATTTGACAACACATCATGCATGCCAATTTCAGCTTTTTTATGACACATAAAGGACCGATTTGACAATACAATGCTACATTTTTTGACCGTTTATTTGAATTTAATTCATATTACGCAACGTTTCAATGTGCAATAGGGGTCAATATGAATCTATTTAAGAAGAATGTTGGACGAGGTAAAAATTCATCTATTTCATAAGTTTAAGTCTCTTAAGTCATTCAAAAAAAAAATCAAACTTCCCGCAATTAATGGGTCAAGATATTCCACCAGTTAAGGTTTCAATACATTGGGATGGTATTATCCTTGATGACAATAGTACAGTTCGTTACAATAAAAAGACCAAACGTTCATGTTAAATGCCCACTTGAAATGTCTTATGAATCAATAGTCACTTCCATACATGAAAAAATGAAGGTTAGTCCAAATGAGTATAAAATCTCTATAACAGACAGATATCCACAATCAGCTTCCTATGGTATAGTGCTTTATGGTAGGCATTATATCAATGATGATGATTCTTTGAGGGATTATTTGAATGCGCCAGAAGAATTAAAACATTTAGTCGCCCTTAATGTTTTGAGATGTATATTGAAAAGATACCCCGAGAGGTCCCGCAAGAACAGCCCAGTCAAGTTAACACGTATGGAGATATTAGTTCTTATGGGGACATTTTGACTGGCCAGGTGCCGCTGGAAAATCTTACCCAATAATTTAACCAAACTTGGTAAATATGCATTCTTATATTATTATTTTGTGCAGTAACACGTGTTTATTGTATATATTGGTAAATAACCATTTTTAAATCTTTGTAGGGGTTATAGACCTGATACGAGTAATGTTGGGCAATCATCTCAATTTAGTGGAGCAGCTCATTATTATCAAAACTCTCAGTTCAGTGGAGTTGATTATTATAATAATTCTCAGTTCGGTGCGGCTGATTATTATCAAAACTCACCAATGGTACCAACTGTGGATGAAAGGCAGTCCTCTTAGTTTGGTGGAGTTGATCATTCTCCACACCATGCTCATTATCAATATGTGTAGGTTCATCACCTTGATGTTAAATAATTAATATATATATATATATAGATATATTTGAATTTGGAATTTAACATATGCTTTTTATCGTGTAGGATGAGGCCTTTCTTAGATGGAGCTGATTGTCCAAGTTATGTGGATACATCAAAGAGTGATAACGATGAACCAGCTAATAATGCAGAGGTAACCGATGATGAAGATAGTGAAAGGGATGAAGAAGATGCACATTTTAGTCCCCAGAACCAACTCACCACCACGTACCACCTCCGATGGCGGAAAACCCAATTCCTGATAGCCCAATGCAGTGGCATTCTGACTATATTTCATATCTTGATAGTCTACAAGGTCGTGAGGATGCATTTGTCTTCACAAGAGATGATGATCAAAGTCGCCAAAAAACGTGGATTGAACCAAAAAATCCCATGACTGATGAATGCGCCATTGCAAAGGGAATGCAGTTCACATCAAAAAAGATGTTGCACCGGGCTATCATAATGTATTGTATGAAGGATATGAGGGAGTTTAAGGTTGATGATTCAAACAAATCAGTATGGAGGCTGGTTTGTAAGCGACATACTCAAGGCTATCGGTGGTTGCTTCGGGGAATTGTTAAGCCTGATGGTCTGTGGGAAATCACAAAATTCCACCCAAAGCACACTTGTGATATGGGATAAAGTCGAGCAGATCATTTTAATTTAGATATAAACATGATTGCTCATGTGTTACTTAAACACATTGAGGAAACTCCAAGGTAACTTATCTGACCTAGTACATTATATATCTTATAGCAATTAAAATATCATTGCTAAATGTTGGTTGTTTAAACTTATGCAGGATGCCTATCAAAACTTGTATTAGCATGGTCCACTCCAAATATGGTAAAACCATAAGCAAGAGAAAGGGATTTCTTGGGCGTAGACGTGCTTTTGAGATGATATTTGGAACTTGGGAATCCTCTTTTCAGGAATTGCCGGGGTATATGGCGACTCTACAACATGCTAATCCTGGCACTGTTGTACAGTGGCGACTTTTAGAGGGCAAAATTTTCGACTTCGTTTTTGGGCATTCAAACAAGGTATTGATGGTTTTGCTCACTGCCGGAATGTGATATCGATAGATGGGACCCATGTATATGGCCGATATGACATTAAGCTCCTAATTGCAGTAGGTATGGATGTCAATGGGTCAATATTCCCTCTTGCTTTCGCAATTGCCGCCAACGAGAGCAATGAGACATGGGGGATGTTCTTGACTCATCTAAAAACTCATGTTATTAAGGGTCGCCAGGGCATATGTTTCTTGTCGGATCGTCATAAAGGCATATTGCACAATATGCATACTTTGGAAGGGTGGCAGCCTCCACATGCTTACCATCGATATTGTTTAAGGCACTTAAAGGCTAATTTGCAAACAAAGTTTGGAAATGGCACTGTAAACAAATTGATGTGGGGGGCTGCGATGCAGCATCAACAAAGAAAATGGGCTGCAAAAATGGAGCTGCTAAGGGAAGTGAGTGAAGAGGCATATGTTTGGTTGATGAAATTAGAAGTTGAAAAATGGACAGTTTATGCTGATGGAGGAAGGAGATGGGGCATGCTCACAATGAACAGCTTGGAATCTTTCAATGGACTCCTCAAATCTACTCGAGGACTACCTGTCATCGCAATGGTAAGACTAACTTTCAAGCAGGTCATGGAGGGATTTGAGAATAGGACAAGACAGGCCAGAGCTATATTAGTCGAGGACGGAACATATATGCCAAAGCTCTACAAAAAGATGGAGCACCATAGAAGAAAGGAAGAGGGTCACCAAATGACCAAGTATGACATCGCTCAACGAGTGTATGAAGTTAGAACGGGTTATTGCGACAGCAAAGGAGGAAACAAACATATCGTTACTGAGCGTACAAAATCATGCACTTGTGGTAAGTGGCAAACGTACCACATGCCATGTTCTCATGCAGTCAAGTGCTTTGAGAGAATGACCAAAAACGTAACTGATTATGTGGCGGAGGAATATAAGGTCGTAAAATACCTTAAAGCATATTCCGGCCACTTCCGTCCCCTTGGTGATCAAGCTCATTGGCCAGCCGCGCCGTTTTCTATGATTGTGAACAAGAAGCATATCCGTAAATTGGGAAAAAACAAGCTAACCCGTTATCACAATCAAATGAATGTTAGAGAAAAGACTTACTCTCGCAAGTGCTCGACATGTAAGCAATTTGGGCATGATAAGCATTCATGTGGGAAAAACTCCCGTGGTGGCAACACATCTGGAAGTAGAAGAGTGTCTAGAACTTGATTTTTTTTTTTTAAGTCTATTGTAATTTAATGATGTATTTTGTTGCTAATGGAATGAAATAGTTTTCAATTGTTATGAACCTCTCGTATTGGATGAATTATTTTTACATTCAAAAGGTGCGGATTACACAATACAATAACAAAATAAAAAAGACATAAAAGGAAAAAAAAAACTAATACGAAGCAAAGTAATTTTTTCTTTTCTATCTTTCTTGAACCAAAAAAGTACTTTCATAGCTTTGGGAGTAAAACAAAAGAGATTAATCAAAACCCTATAAAATATGACACTTAAACCTAAATATAACAAATTTTCAAACGTACTTGGGAGTACTTTATAACCCCTAAAATGACGATCCAAATGTATATGTATACTTGATGTAATGAGCCGATATTATTGTACACTAAAAATAATATTAAGTTCTATATAAAATATTTATATTCCGGTGTTTTGAAACGTGATTAATCTTCGGTCAAAGTACGAAAAAAAACCTTAATTTTGAGTTTGATTTCCAAAGAATAAACGTTGGGGGGGGGGGGGGGGGGAAGAGCCTTCACGCACAGAATCTGTGCGTGAAGCCTACTTTGATTCTTTTTATTATTATTATTATTATTAACGGGTTAGTTTGGTTCCAATTTTTTTTTTTTTTTTTTTTTTTTGGGGTTAGAAAAGTTCCGGCTCCATATTTCAATGAAGTGGCGTGCACAGTATGTACAAGGCACGTTGACAACTACTACTCTTTTGCAAGTTGGTTATTTGAATAATAGAACATCAGACAAGCAACAAAGTAATTGAAAATGATACCAACCTATTTACATTTCTTTTCCTCTCCAATTTTGAGAGAACTTATTCAATACAAGTAAAATGAAAGTCCAAACTTTAGACAACAAGAGTATCCATTAGTTCCCTACCCTTTGTCTCTTGTGAGAAGAGCATAGCACTGGCTGCTGATAAAACTAGAACTGCTTCAAAGGATATGATTGCAGCCATTTGATGGCACCCTCTTACCAATTGCACGGCAACGATAGGAGATATCATGGCCCCTATTTCCCACAGAAGTTGCAACTCCATAACCAGTTGCCCTTACAGACGTTGGATATATCTGCATAGAAGACATGAAAATGACAAACTGAAGTCTATAGAGGAGATTTTAAGCAGTGTTTGATTCTAATGAGCCAATGGCCCCATGAAAATTCAGCATAACTTTAGCAAGTTAACAACTAAAGCTGCATCGCGGAAGGTTACTCTACACTAGCATCAGAAAACCGGCCAAGAATGGAGCCTCTCGATCAGATTACCAAAGTGGCAGAATCAACATGTGCAGTAGTTGACACCATGTATTAGTAGACTCTCCACACAAGCCTATGGCGTCATATAGTGCAATTTCAGTAACCCTCAGCCAACAGAAAATTGTCGAAGAGGCCACAAAAAAACTTTATGAGAAGATGTCACAAAAGCCCCTTTACATCATAATTTTCTTTCTTTTTTGCTTAATTGATTTAGAACCAGAAAACACAAATGATTCGCATGAACTTGATCCATTACAACACACACAACATCACATTTCAACCTTGGTACGATTGCTAAAATGACCAATTTAGAACTCCATCCGATTTGTTAAATTAGAAATCTCTTCTAGTTCAATAAGAGAGTTGTTAAAACATACATGAATTAACAACTAACAAGAAAAAGAGAGCTGCAGTCCTCATTTGCTAACATTTTCTCTCGTTTTTCAAATTTAATACATGCATTTGACTTAAAGACTGAGGTGGTTCCAAACATACACCACTCAATATGTTAGAGGCCTAAGAACCACCGAAATTTTTTTAGCTTCTTCAAAACAATGAAACATAATCGTGATATCTTGAAGTCAACTTTCTTATATATGCATTAAGACGTAATCTTGATACCTTGAAGTCAATTTTCATATATATATATATATATATATATATATATATATATATATATATATATATATATATATATATATATATATGTATGTATTCATTACTAGTGTCATTTGGCCCGTGCTTAAACCGACGTTAAAAATTCAATTTGTAGATTTTTTTTTCTGCTCTTGCTTCTTTGCTTTTGTAACATCAGTTTGACACTTTTGAAAAACTTCTAAAATATTAAAATACAAAAACGGACCTGAAAGTTAAAAAAATATTTTTCTTTAAACAATCAACAATTGAAAGCTCTTCTAATTTCTATTTTACTTAAATTTTTTAAGGTTAAAGTCTCTGATGATCCAAATCAAGCTTTTATATATATGTTATCTCATTTGTTTCTTCGAATTGAACCATATTGACTAACTTATTAATTATTTACCCAAAGATACTACATTATCCAATTAATATAAAAAATATTTAATGCGAAAATATTACTTTATGATGATATCAATAAAGTTAACTTACAAATAATTAAATACCTTGATATTGGAAGATACTTTTGTAGATGTTCCTTTTAAATTATACCACACGAAAAATACTGAAAAGCCAATAAAATTAAATTGTTTTTACTTCCAAAGATGCATGTTAAAAAAGAACATTTTTTTCTTTTTCTTAATTTAATAAACTATTATATATATATATATATATATATATATATATATATATAATTTTTATAGTTTCTGTTTTAATATAGTAATTTATTAGATAAATTTTATGTCAAAAGTGCGCGCATGTAAAATTTGATTAATTAACTACCGTACTTCGGAATTCATTTTTCGTTTGACACGGAAGGGTTGCATTTGTGATACATTTTTAAAGTATTTAACTATGATATAAGTTATTTGTATTTATTCTTTTAATTTAAAACATAATCCTACTTTAAGTGAAATCTTTGTTAATTATTTATGTTTGTCAGCATGTACGACACAAAGTTATAAGAGAAAATGAAAAAAACTTACATTTAATCGGACGAATAAAAAGTTAAAATAGCAAATGATAAATAATAAATAACATCAATAAATAATAAATAATATTATAAGAACAATATTTTAATTCAATAATTAAGCCTATATTAAGATATAATTTGAATGACAAGATAATTCTTTACATGTCTCTAATAAAATTTTAAAGAAAAATATTGTTTAAAACAATAATAATATTTCCACATAAAAGACTCAAATATGTATGAGTAAGCTTTGTGGGGGCCACTATAACCTTATCCACGATATCATTATTTAGTGGCATGAAAAAAGCCCTTAAAGGTTTTTAAATTTACAAAAATGTGTGAAGATTTACAAAATCATAAAAAACTTCAATTAGGGGTAAAAATAGACAAAACAAAATCATGTGAGAATTACAATAAAGGAGGAATCTCTTTATAACTAGTAGTAAAGTTTGACCGGATGGAAATGGGAATGAGTTTTTTTTTTTTTTTGATGATTGAGAAATTCGTCTGGAGCCGACCCTTAGGGACAACAGTAGCCTTCGAAACTCGAGGATGATGGGGCTGCCCCTCAACCCTTCTCCACTTAAGTACCAGAGTAAGTTCGCTTGATATGAGACTCGAACGTGTAACCTAAGACACAAGTCACTCAACCTTGCCAATTGAACTAACCCCTGGGGTCAATGGGAATGAGTTTTCATGTCTAGAAATTGCATGATGACAAGGAATTAATGGTTACCTCTCGACTATAGACACCCCCAATGACGCAGCTTCCCATCATACGCAGAGCTAGCAACGAACTATAATTCGGAGCAGACGCACAGAGTGCTGCAGATAATGCAGTCACTATTGCCACACTTAGAAGACCCTTCCTGGTAACATATAATGAAATTAAATCAAAATTGATTTTTTATAAGTTCCAAGATAAAAAAAATGAACTTGTTCATTTTGAATGAAGTCTTGCCTTCTCCCGTAAGTGTCTGAGATGAAACCCCAAAAAATATCTCCGATAAGCATGCCAGCGAAAACAACAGTAGTCATAAGGCTTTCTCGAGTAGGAGAAAGTTCCCATTGGGACCTTAGAGCAGGTCCTATAAAAGAGAGAATCTGAGTCTCAGCTGCTTCTGCAAAAAACCAAGACCAGCATAACACATCGCCATATACTGGAATTTTCCAAATCCGAGTGACGTGAGTGCCTCTTCCAATGTGTACACAGGACCATCCTCTTCCTGTTGCTGTGCCATCTCCGGGCTCTTTTTTTTTTTTAATTTTTTTTTTTTTTTTAAACCTTCAACCGAGTCACGACTTTATAGCCACTTGAAAATAAGCTGGTAAAAGTGGGGCTATGCCTGACCTTTTACTACAAGGATTGAACTTGGCTAACCAAGTTTAGAAAGCTAAAAAGCTAACATAAAAAAATGATGACAAAGTGGCTATAAAGCTGAAAATTTAAGGTGGTTCATGCATGATTTAAACTGCACACTGTTTGATGCTATTGATAACCCCACTGATGAGACACCAATATGCGCCTGCCATATGTAGTTCCAAATAAATATGGAAACAACAAAAACGTCAGATGCTTGATATTTTGAACAAAAATGAGTTTATGACAAAAGTATTCTTCAACTATCGAAAATAGAGTATTTTTACCCTTCATTATACTCTCTCCATCCCAATTTAAGTGTCTTACTTTTCTTTTGATTTGTCCGAAAAAGAGCATCGCTTTCTATATTTAATAAGTTGGCAATTCAATTCAAATATCAAACACGTAACTACAAGATTTAAAGGACATTTTAATAAATTATTCACATCTTTAATTTATGACCGTAAGATTTAAAGTCTCTTTTTATTTCTTAAACTTACTAATACACTTAAATTGGAACGAAGGGAGTATTTTGGTATCAATAATATCATCGCTGTCTAAAAATTGCACCACTTCTATCCTTATTTTCTAACAGTTGAATTTTAAACCCTAATTCTTAACTAATGACGATTTTGATGCACATCTTTTTCTTCTTTGGTGCCCATTTTTTCTTCCTATAAGTCATTATCTACAATAATTGTTCCATTGTCCACTTTGAACAATGTAGATAATTTGAAATACTTTCCCTTCCTTCCAAATGCGGGATAGTTAATGAAAACATAGATTCGCACGTCTTTAATATAACTGGCTCCATGCTATAATATCTACTAAGGTTTTATTCGTTTGGTCTAAGATTTGATGTCATTTTCTCAATCACCCCTACCCCACACTCCAGAGATAAAGATTTTATTAGTTTGATTTGAGAATTAAGCAAATTACAAAAGAACGAACAAACAAAGTGACAATTATTTTAGTAGGGATTTATTAAAAAGAAAGAAAAAAAGAAAGTAAAATAAATGGAACGAAAAGAGGCTAGATTTATCCCTGTACTTTTTGTTGAGGAGCACTTTTGCCCTCCGTTAATAGTTGGGCTGTTTTAAAAAAATGAAAAAAAAAAAAGAAAAACTACTTTTGGAAAACGTTTTTTGTAACGTTGACATGCGGCAAAAAAAAAATTAAATTTTTAATAGCCCCGTTAACTGAAATTTTAAGGGGAAAAAATTAGCCCTTTATGCCACGGCGAGGACATAAAACTGCCAACTTTTAACGGAGGGTAAATGTGTTCCTCGTTGAATAGTACAGGGGCAATTTTGACCCTTTTCTGTTAATTTAATATTATTTTCTTATTTACTTCACTAGTAAATTTGTTCGCATTTTGCGCCGTCGTCAACGACCTTGGTAAATTTTAAGAAATAATTTTTTTATACTTAAATGTTAAAAATATATCATTTTGATTTTTGGAAACTAAAAATATCTTAAATTTATCATTCGAATTCGAAACACACATTGATAAATGTTTGCTACTCCAACCCAAAGGTAGTCTGCAAAACTTGTATTTTCAGAAACCTATGTAAAACATTAGTCTAATACATAAACAAGTCCTCAAATATGGTCTCAGCTGGCAAGTATACCTTTTAACTTTGGGTGTATACAAATAGGCATCTCAACTTGTCTCCACTTTTTTAGTTGAACCCTCTAACTTACAAAATGATCATCTAGGCACCTCCATAATTTATGTGCCACGTTAATGTCACGTCAACTTTTTTGTTTACGTGTTCAACTTTATATAAGTTGAGGAGCCTACTTGTGCACACCCAAAGTTGAAGGGCATGCTTGCCAACTGAGGCCAAGTTTGAGGGCTTGTTTGTGTGTTATGCCAAAACATTAACTTTGTCTCTTTTTTTAGAGATAATTGATCAAAACCCTCCTATACTATCACATTTTATAAGTTTCGTACATAAACTATGCCTAGTTTATGTTACCCCCGGACTATATTTTTTAGAGATAATTGATCAAAACCCCCCTAAACTATCACTTTTTATAGGTTTCATACTTAAACTATGCCTAGTTTATGGTTACCCCCGAACTATAACTTTCAGGTGTTAAACCCCCTTAAACTATCATATGTTATTTGTTTCATACTTAAACTGTGCCTATGTTTACATTACCCTCTTAAACTATAACTTTAGGTGCTAAATGTCACGACCCAAACCGATGGGCCATGACTAGTGCCCGATTTGGACACTCGTATACGAACCTGTTAGATATAGTCAGACTGATACTACGGACAATGTGGAAATCTGTAAAAGCATGTTGTAGACTCATAATGTCATATATCAGAATGAACCTGCCTCCTGAGGAGTCACAGTTAACCATACATAACAAAATATGCAAGTCGACAAGGCTGCCACTGTACGCGGGAATATCCAAAATGATCTACATTTGTATAGCTAACCAAACCATATACACAACCCACATATGTCTACAGACCTCTAAGAGTATAACAACGTCTATGTCAAAAGGATCTGTACCAAAATGACTTAAGCTCCGGAACAATGGAGCTCTCTAAGTAGCTGAGTAGCAGTCCTAAGCTGGAGGATCACCAAACTGAGTATTTGCGCCTGCGGGCATGAAACGCAGCCCCCGAAGAAAGGGGGTCAGTACAGAAAATATACTGAGTATGTAAAGCATGAAGTACAATAAAGAAGATTATGACTGAGTAAAAGATGACAGGAAGCAAGTATGATAATCAAAGATACCAATGCATCTGTGCCTTATGAGATGAGAGTCATGCATATATATAATATACCGTACCCGGCCCATTATAGGACTCGATAAAATATATAGCGTACCCGGCCCATTATGGGACTCAGTAAAATATATAGCATACCTGGCCCATTATGGGACTCGGTAAAACATATAGCGTACCCGGCCCATTATAGGACTCGGTGAAATATACAATATACATACCCGACCCTCTAGTGAGGGACTCGGTGAACAATGCAATGAAACTGTGCACGAATACATACCCAGCCCTCTAGTGAGAGACTCGGTGAAGTAATACATTAACAATATGCACGAATACTCACCCGGCCCTCTAGTGAGGGACTCAGTGAAGTGATACATTAACAATATACACGAATACGTACACGGCCCTCTTGTAAGGGACTCGGTGAAGTGATACCATAACATTATGCACGAATAGAATATTAAGGGCAATCATGTACAAACTGAATCACCATTTAGAACTCGAGAAAAATAAACAGAATGAACCAACACTTTGAGAATCAAACACAGCTGTCATGTCAAGCACTACTGAGAACTAAAGTTCATTGGAGTCAAGTTCATTGGAGTCATGTATGTTCGTCGTTCGCTCACTTTATGTAATTCATGCCAAAAAGAAGGAAGGGATAACTTTACATACACTTTGGTGCCTTTAGAAATAGAGTCATCATCAATGAATAAAATTGAGAAAATCTAGAAATAGCTCCACATTCTCATATTTGCTTTGAAATCATAAACTTGAGTTCTTAAGACACAAAATCATCATTATCGTTGTCACCATTGTAAAATCATTTTTATCCTCGACATCATGAGAAGCTTTAAGAACCATGGACTTTTAGCTTTTGAAAACAAGAAGGTTACAGAAACATTTATGAAATCATACCATAAGAATCATGCCTTGAAAGAAAGGGACGAGCCTTAGCATACCTATTCAGCCTCCAACTACCTACGCTTATCCGTCCGAGCCCGCAAGTCTACATATAAGACCATTCATACTATGATTAGGCCCATTGTTATATACTTATCCTAAGCCTTCAAATAAATCTTTCTAGAATCTGTTGAAATTTCGGTAGCATCTCCTCTGTTTATATGCCTAGCCCAAAATTACAATTCAGCAACCAATCAACAACAACAACAATACCAATACTAACATCAACAACAATATTATCCATACCAATATATTCCATAAACATCCCACACGATGTTTTTCAACATACAACAACAATATACACTTCCTTTCTTTTCAATCAAGGATTATAACATCGACACACCAACAACATTAGATACCATCTCTATACATATAAATCATCCCAGCCACACGGCCACAACATGCTCAAAACAGTCCATAATCACAACAACTACAACACAACACTTTATGACCTTTCCTCCATAACTATTTTCACTTTTAAAACTTGCTAAACCTTCAAATCAACTCAACATAAGAGATAGGATGAATAACATACCGTATACTTGAAGAAATTCAGCCACACCAACTTTCTTCCAGACCAAACTTACCACAATATCAAGTAGAAGCAAGAACAATCACCTTTCATGAACTAGTTTGGTGTAATCTTGTTAAATTCTTGATTTAATGGGCTATAAATGCTTGGGGTTATGTTGAGAAGTTTCTAGGACTATTGAGAATGTAAATTCTGAAAAAATAGAGTTAATGGGGTATTTATACCCCTCATAAGTCGGTTCCACCGACCTTCTCAAGTGGGGCCCGCGGAAGCCATTTGACAGCTTGGAGTCTTTATCTTAAAATGACCATAACTCTTGATCCCGAAACCGTATGAGGGCTCACGACCTATGGTTGGAAATATTTTTCAATTATCTACAACTTTCTATTTTCGTGTGTTTCTCAATTCCAAACTTATAATAGCGCTTTGGCCCCTCCAAGTCAGATCATTCGAAAATGTATCCTTAAATCATCCTTTTGGAGGGATTATGCACATATTGGCTTAAGGGTCCTTCTTAAGACTTGTTCAACTTCTCATGTACTACTCATATCACTTTTCATATATCCTTTATAAATCCCGACATGTGGGCCCCACCTTAACTTATGGTTACGAGGGCTATTCATCAAGTAACGTGTTAACTGATTTACTCCATACGGTCTCCAATGTCATATATATATATATATATATATATATATATATATATATATATACTCAGATAATATAATCTTCATCCCTAATCCTTGTATAACTTTACTCTCCCTTGAGCTCATACTAAGCCGCTTACAGTCTTAGTAATGCGAAATTTCCCGGGGTGTAACATCCTTCCCCCCTTAAAAACATTCGTCCTCGAATGTTATAGTTTACAACCCACAACATCTCCGTTGGTTCGTTGCTTTCCTCTGAGAATCCGATTGTCGTATCTTTACACTATACATTGGTCAGTTTCTTCCTGCACTCTTAACTCTTTCATTGGACTCATCTATGCACTCCATCACCTCTTTGTTCTTATGCACATAATCAAATATCAACTCGTATCCCGCGCTCGCTCTGTTTTCTTTATCGTAGTCTTGATTTATCATGCCATAATCGCTCGTTGTCTTGCAAGTACTCTGATAATCATGCCATTTTTTTCGTCCTTGTCTCCTTACTAATGGGTAGCTCCCGGCTGCGGCGCCCTTTGTTTTCGTCACCCTTTCCATCGTTCTCTGTGAAATTATTTTGAAGACCTTTCTCCTTCTCTTTATTACTCTTTGGAATATGCCGAGCCTAGAAATCATATCTCATGTCCACGTGAAGTATTTCTTGATCCATCGTAATTCTTTTTTCATACCTGCTTGTGGTTTGCTTATCTTTAATTCATTTCTGCTCCCTCTTAATACATTCTTGATATGCCATTACGTCCGGAGTCTTGCCTCGTTAAGCTAACATCCTTCTTTCTTTGGACTTTTGACAATGCTACACCTCCTTTCAGAATTAGATCTGCTCTTCCCCTCTTTTTAAGGGTGTTTTGACACACTAATAACTCCCGAGTACCCGTAGTCATTGGCCAACCCTAACGATCTTCCAAATCATTTGGTCTCTCATAATACCGGAGTTCTCTCATCGTTTAGCTTGACCCATTTTTTTCTTTCTTCTAGTCAAGGGTTTTTCATTTAGACGAAGCGCTTATGCATTACAGATCCATTCTCGCTGCCTTCTTTAAGCCTTTCTACTTCCACCTTTTATGACTGAACATTTCCCGAATCAACGGGTTAATAGGAACATTGGAATCCATCAAAACATTTTACAGAACGTTTGGTCACAGTTTGTTCTTTTTATCCCTCGTCTTCCTCCACAACTATTATCACTGAAATTCTTTTTACTCCGAGTTTCCGGTTTCACTTTACGTCTACAATATATTATTGAGAGTTAATATGCTACTGTAACACCTCGTAGCTTCGGGAGAAAGTTTGACTCATAAGATGATAATATAATGGAACCAAAATGAGGTTTATAGGAAGTGTTTTGAAAACCAATTAAGTCATGAGAAGAGTCTTTGGGCAAAGCAAAGTTGAAAACCACTCTACAGGGCATGTTTACAAGTGAGTTTATAGAAGGTCTTACTTCCAATGACCATAACCCCATTATTAATTTGGAATTTGGGAAACCTTCCTTGATTAAAGTTGTAGCCCTTTGAAATATCTTTCCAACGGTATATTGTGGGTCTTGAACAGAGCTGTGTATAAACAGTTATGCCCATTTTACTAAACAGTGTTCTGTCAGTTTACGGTGGAAACATACGGACCGTAAAGGTTATACGGTGGAACATACGGACCGTAAAAATTATACGGGCCATATATTCCAGCCGTATAATTGGTCCAGAATGTCCAAATCACTGGAATGATTATACGGAATGACATACGGTCCGTACAAATTGTACGGGACGTAAAAATGGGCGTAGAATTGCCCGACGGATCAGATTTTAAGATGTTAATAAGAGACCCAAGCTCATTTTTTTTCATTCCTATTTCTCCTCCACGACTCAAGGGTTCTCTAGAGCCATCCAAACACTTCATATGCAAGAATCCAAGTGAAACTAAAGATCCACTTCATCAATCCACAAAACTAAGTGTGAGAAACACATCAAATCCATTCAAGTCAAGAAATTCCATGGAAGGTGGAATTAGGGTTTTGTTCAAGTGAAGTATTTCAAATCAAGGCTTATTCCTACAATAACTAAGGTAAGTTTTATGATGTTTCATGATGATTAAAATGTTGATAAGTTCTTGCGAGAATAATAAATGGGTTTGATAAAGAAAATTATATGAACTATGCTAGGGTTTTTGGATTGTTGACTTGGGATTGTTGTATTCATATGGGTGATGAAGAATGATGTTAATTACATCTAATTAAGATTGTAGAATCACCTAGAAGTAATAGAATGGGAATTGGGTGAAGAAATCACCATTAATGGAGACTGTGGAGCTTCAAGCCCATTAAGTGTTTGATAAAATGCTTAGATGACCAAAGCATGAATATTATTGCTAATATAGAATCCCTTTGACTTGTATTGATATAGATCAAAGTTGAAAGGGTTGACGAACATTGTATTACGCTCAAAGGCTGGAATTAAGGTATGTGAGGCTAACTATCTACGTTAGGGAATGTTCATGATTCTCCCTACGCCTCATTCTTCATACTTGTCAGTAATTTGACTCAGAATACAGTTAAGCCCTAGTTTTATGATATGTTGTAGAACTGTTATCTTCTAGGTTTGCAGTTACAGAATTCGTTCATGGTTATCAATTTGAATATCATGAACTCAGCACGTAATCTTTATAGACTTATGTATTGTTACCACATGAGTCTCAGTCTAGAAATTCAGTATGCTCAGAAACAGTCAGTGTTTTCAAATCAATCCAGCATGTCTATTTCAGTTCAGCATTGTTCATTGTTGTTATGGTCTCAGTCCTTATTAATTAATCATAATTATACATATGTGATTTTGCCCGAGGGCACAGCATAGTCTTGTGTATACGTATACATGGCCGAGGCCATTGACTGACGCACTACTAGGCCGAGGCCATAGCGTGCATTTATTATTGGGCCGAGGCCCCACATATACAAACACAGATAATACAGATGATTCAGATACAGAGCAGGGAGCATTCACATATTTACTTCCTTGCTATTACAGTTACAGTTATCAGTTTCAGTTTCAGTTTCAGTATTTTATTGCTTCAGTTGCTTTACATACCAGTACAATTCAAATGTGCTGATGTCCCTTTTTATTGCTTGGGGGCCTGCATCTCGCGATGCAGGCAATGATATACAGGTTGACGACTCAGCTATTTAGGAGTGCACGTATCAGCTACTGGTGAGCCCCAAATTCCTTCGGGGCGTTGTCAGCTATCTAGTTAATTCAGTTTATAGACAGTTTTATTATTCAGTACTCTTAGAGGCTTCATAGACACAGTTCAGACAGTCAGATATTTGTTATGTTAGCCTTGTAGACAGTTATACTCAGTCGTTCAGTTGTTTTGGTTTAGCCATGTTGGCTATTTTCAGATATATTTCAGATTGTCTAAGTATTTCTGCATTATGATTTCAGTTAGACCTTTAGTATATCAGCATGTGTTTAATCGTTTCCATATTCAGTTATGTTTTGATATCACATGTTGATTCAGTCAGCCAGTTGGTTCGCTCGGTCACATGCAGTCAGGCACCGGGTGCCGTGTTACATCCAGGCCCAGGTTCGGGGCGTGACAAAGCTTGGTATCAGAGCCCTAGGTTCAAGTGTCTTAGGGAGTCTATGAAGCCGTGTCCAGTGGGGTCTCTTTTATATGTGTGAGGGCCCCATACATATAAACAGTTGACCACCAAGACATTCAGGATTGTCTCATTTCTTTCTACTCTAGATCGTGCCATGAAGCTTAGAGCAATAAGAAACTTTTCTTCCTCTAGAATTACGTACGTTTCGAATGCGCAGGAGATGAACAGGTAATTTAAGGTCTAAGTAAGGATGTTTACCCATAAGGGGTACAATTGTGCAGTACTTACTGGTAACGAATGAGACTTCAAGTGCTATTGAAGGTGGAATACAATGTAAGATGCCCGAGAAGGGGTGTAGTAGAATGAATGGTATGTTGAATGATAATGATGTTCTTGAGAAAGGAGAATGGGATACCACAGGGAGAGGATATTAGAGAAATTAGAAAAGGAGCTAAGTTTGCAAGAAACGTAAATCATGAAGGATCTCAAGGAAGTGGTGGCAGACAGTTTTCTACCGGAGGTCATCAGGACCTACTCCATCTGCAGTTAAAGATTAAAAGGGAAAATAAACAGGAAAGTGTAACAGGTACAGTTGGAGTTGGACATATGAGGTAAGTTCATCATTTTTATACTGTTGTTGAAATTGGGAGCCCTGTGTGGCTATGATGTGATATGATATATATGTATATATATGCTGGCCTTGTGAGGCATTGTTGGTATTTCCTGCGTGCAGGTTTTGGGATAGTAAGAAATACAGAGGAAACTCTGCCAAAATTTTCCTACAAATAGAAGGAGAATGAGATATGAGTTGGTAATATGTCTGGAAAAGCCATGTCAATAGTAATGATAAGATTTGACTAAGTTACGAGTACGGCTGACTTTGAGAAATATGATTTGATTTCCTATTCAGATGAACACCTTAAGTGGGTGACAGTTCGGATACATCCGAATGTGTGTTAGAAACCAAGGGCTTAAGTTAAGTTCAGAGCAGAGTGATTAGTAGAAGAAGGAATCAGCTAAGCCGTAAGAGAGCAAACTACAGAAGAATAGCCTTTAAGAGTTGTCAAAAGGGGTTGACCTAAGATTTACAATGTGAGCAGAGTAAAGTCATTAAAATAGAGTATGCCAGTTATGAATACAGTAGCAACCTGTTCATGTAAGTAAATTTAGTTTTTCCCCATGAGAAATTGCTCAGATAGGAGTCAAAAAAAAAAAAGATTCATCAATGTTGTAGAGTACAAAGGAATTACAGAAGATAAGGAATGTTAATTGGATCCCATCAGAAGAGAAGAATTTGTAAGTATAAGATGTTAGCCTTGGTCTAAAGGGGAGATGCATAAATCGCCAGTAAGTACAGTGAGATAATTGAAGACCCGAAGGGTTAGTATGAAATATGAAGAACCTCGGTTCAGTTAGGTTGGCATAATGAGATAGTCTTCATAAGGGAATATGCCTCATCTTAGAGAAAACCAGAAGTGAGTAAAATGATCATCGAACGAATCGTGTCAAGTTCAATTACTATCGATTAGGCGATCACAGAAAAGCTATAAGATCATGCCTAGTTATGTGTCAAAAGGGTAGTGCCATTGCACAAGACTCTAATCTTTAGGGTGCTAGTCATAGACTTAGCACACAACAGTACTATGAGTATTTTAGGAAGTATCTCAAAAAAAAAAAAAAAAACAAGTATAGGAAGTACAGCTCATGATTTAGGCAGACAAGAGAACTAAGGTGAAAGAAGTTCACCGCTTATCCAAGCTAGGAATTCGACTTTTGGACTCCAAAATGAGTGGAGTTGTTGCCCAGAACATGGCTTATTCCTCCTTAGTTATAAAAGTTAGAGAGAAGCAGTTTGGTGATTCCTACTTGCTGCAGATAAAAGAGGGGATTCACGAACATAAAGCCTTAGCTTTTGAACAAGGGGGAGATAACGGTACCTTGAGATACCGAGGCAGATTATGCGTTCTAGCTGTAGATAGACTCAGAGAGCTAATTATGTCATAAGCTCACCATTCTAGGTCTACCTCGTTCAGATAGGAGGCATGATTTAATTTGGGTGATTGTGGATAGACCTACGAAGTCAGCGCACTTCTTGCCAGTTAAGACCACAGATTGAACAAGAAGATTATACCAAGTCATATGTTAATGAAATTGCCAGATTGTATGGGACCCTAGTGTCCATTATTTCAGACTATGGTGCTCAGTTCACAGCGAACTTCTGAAAATCCTTTCAGAAAGGATTGGGTGCCAAGGTGAACCTTAGTACAACTTTTCATCCTCAGACAAATGGTCAGACAGATACGCTATTCAGATCTCATGTTATAATATTCATGTTAGTTCAATACTCAGATATTTATGTCAGCTTAGTACTCAGATATCAGTCCAGTACTCACGTATTCATGCTAGTCTCGTACTCAGTTAATCCAGTATTCAGTTAGCTCAGTATTTAGTCAGCCCAGTCTTCAGTCAGTTCAATAGACATTCAGTTTAGTATCTCAGCAGTTTAGCAATCTTGTATTCGTTCAGTTCAGTAAGCTTGTGTCCTTGATTTCAAGGTAATTGGGATAGCACCGTTTGAAACCTTTTTGAGCGAAGGTGTAGATCACCGATTGATTAGTTTAAAGTTGGGGAAGCAGAGTTGTTAGGACCAGATTTGTTCTATCAAGCTATAGAGAAAGTCAAGTTGATTTAGAAGCGATTGGAAATGGCTCAGAATTGCCAGACGGATCAGATTTTAAGATGTTAATAAGAGACCCAAGCTTATTTTTTTTCATTCCTATTTCTCCTCCACGACTCAAGGGTTCTCTAGAGCCATCCAAACACTTCATATGCAAGAATCCAAGTGAAACTAAAGATCCACTTCATCAATCCACAAAACTAAGTGTGAGAAACACATCAAATCCATTCAAGTCAAGAAATTCCATGGAAGGTGGAATTAGGGTTTTGTTCAAGTGAAGCATTTCAACTCAAGGCTTATTCCTACAATAACTAAGGTAAGTTTTATGATGTTTCATGATGATTAAAGTGTTGATAAGTTCTTGGGAGAATAGTAAATGGGTTTGATAAAGAAAATTATATGAACTATGCTAGGGTTTTTGGATTGTTGACTTGGGATTGTTGTATTCATATGGGTGATGAAGAATGATGTTAATTACATCTAATTAAGATTGTAGAATCACCTAGAAGTAATAGAATGGGAATTGGGTGAAGAAATCACCATTAATGGAGACTGTGGAGCTTCAAGCCCATTAAGTGTTTGATAAAATGCTTAGATGACCAAAGCATGAATATTATTGCTAATATAGAATCCCTTTGACTTGTATTGATATAGATCAAAGTTGAAAGGGTTGACGAACATTGTATTACGCTCAAAGGCTGGAATTAAGGTATGTGAGGCTAACTATCTACGTTAGGGAATGTTCATGATTCTCCCTACGCCTCATTCTTCATACTTGTCAGTAATTTGACTCAGAATACAGTTAAGCCCTAGTTTTATGATATGTTGTAGAACTGTTATCTTCTAGGTTTGCAGTTACAGAATTCGTTCATGGTTATCAATTTGAATATCATGAACTCAGCACGTAATCTTTATAGACTTATGTATTGTTACCACATGAGTCTCAGTCTAGAAATTCAGTATGCTCAGAAACAATCAGTGTTTTCAAATCAGTCCAGCATGTCTATTTCAGTTCAGCATTGTTCATTGTTGTTATGGTCTCAGTCCTTATTAATTAATCATAATTATACATATGTGATTTTGCCCGAGGGCACAGCACAGTCTTGTGTATACGTATACATGGCCGAGGCCATTGACTGACGCACTACTAGGCCGAGGCCATAGCGTGCATTTATTATTGGGCCGAGGCCCCACATATACAAACATAGATAATACAGATGATTCAGATACAGAGCAGGGAGCATTCACATATTTACTTCCTTGCTATTACAGTTACAGTTATCAGTTTCAGTTTCAGTTTCAGTATTTTATTGCTTCAGTTGCTTTACATACCAGTACAATTCAAATGTGCTGATGTCCCTTTTTATTGCTTGGGGGCCTGCATCTCGCGATGCAGGCAACGATATACAGGTTGACGACTCAGCTATTTAGGAGTGCACGTATCAGCTACTGGTGAGCCCCAAATTCCTTCGGGGCGTTGTCAGCTATCTAGTTAATTCAGTTTATAGACAGTTTTATTATTCAGTACTCTTAGAGGCTTCATAGACACAGTTCAGACAGTCAGATATTTGTTATGTTAGCCTTGTAGACAGTTATACTCAGTCGTTCAGTTGTTTTGGTTTAGCCATGTTGGCTATTTTCAGATATATTTCAGATTGTCTAAGTATTTCCGCATTATGATTTCAGTTAGACCTTTAGTATATCAGCATGTGTTTAATCGTTTCCACATTCAGTTATGTTTTGATATCACATGTTGATTCAGTCAGCCAGTTGGTTCGCTCGGTCACATGCAGTCAGGCACAGGGTGCCGTGTTACGTCCAGGCCCAGGTTCGGGGCGTGACAGCTACACTCTTCCACTTCCACTATAAATTCTTTTATTCACTTAGCTCACTTATCCGAAATGTTCCTTGACTACTTATTTGCGTCCCACCTATGCGTTGTAGTTTTTCCAGTGTTCTGCCACTTCTTGTTCGTATCGTGAAATCCCTGCATTATACTCTCTTCTTTCGACCCTGAAGTCCATGAAATATTCCTTTAAACGCGCGAATTTGTTCTATTCTTAAACCATCTTTTAGGAAGGCTCCTCTATGTCCGAGGCAACTGAGTCAATATGACTACACATGTATCCCTTTATATACCTCTCGAGAGCTGGAAATCTGTTAGCATCGTTGTAAGGCCTGATCATTCTTTCTCTTACTTTCCATCCCTGTTGGTGATTACTATCCTTTAGTCCCACTTATCGAAGTCTGTTCTCTGACCCTACGCATTCATATTTTATTTCCATACTACTACACTTTATCCCTTTCTCATGCCTACCTTCGAATCTCATTCAAATAGTCCCTTGCCTTGGGGAAACTTCACTCTCCCTCGTTCCTTACACTTAAGACATTCTAATCCTTTTACTTTATATATACTCACTTTCTTTCTTTTCCTGGCGTTATGGCATTAGGACTTTCCAATTGTAAACTGTAGTGAAAATAGCATCAACTTACCTTGTAGCATTTGTTACTTGAACTTCTCTACCCTGTTCGATTAATGCCTTCAGTATATAGCAACGCCGGTTGCTGGGACACATATACCAATTTGGCGCGGTCACATATGGGATATCATACCTATACATATATGTGTTACTAACCCCTCACTTACAAAGTATCTCCAAATACTATTCGAACTCATCCTAATTCTAGAGCTGTGATGCACCTTCTTTCTCACCACCGATCTAGTCTGCCTTGTCCTTCACAACCTCTTAAGGTTTCCATCCACTCCGCATACTCCAATTTCCCTTAGGCTACTCTAGCTTCTCATTTTTCCATTATCTCTGAATTTGTAGAGCTCTTAATGTACTTCCTAGGGGGTCACCCATCCTAGTATTTCTCTCACCCCCAACACGCTTAACCTTGAAGCTCTGATGAAATCCGATGCATTAGTGCCGGTATGATCGCATCCACCTTACTGTGTGACCTTTCTCACATAACCTAGAACAAGCTGAAATTCTAACGGATTCCGATAAATTCTCATAATGCATCTCCCTCCAGATTAAAAGGATTCCTTACTCTTCCGACGAAGCAAATGCTATTTTAGCCTTTGGAACTCCCGATGACAAGCAATCAATCAACACATACAACTACTTTCCATTCCTAAATTTTTAAGATTCCTTGTAGCGGTAAAATTTCTTGGTTGCAGTTATCTATAAGTACTTTGGTTATCGGTCCCTTCAAAACTTCCATTTGTCAACTATCAATGGTATCCTGCAATAGTTGTACACATATAAGAAGTTCCAATAAAAGACTTATATACCTGTAGCCGGCCTGTCCTCCTCTCAGTCTGGAGGGTTGTAGAGTGAAGTATCCTCCTCATCGTGCTTGCACAATTTTGTTAGCCATCTCATCATGGCAATTGTTTGTATGGTTCTATGTCATATACTCTCACAATTGATATAACTAGCGGCTTGAAATTTCACGAGGGTTCATTGTCATCGGCTTGTTTCGACAACCGCAATATCCTTGAATCCTTTTCTTGCGATCTATCTCCGTCTACTTTCATGGCTTCTCCTTGCATTTCCTTAGTTCATCTTGCTTCATAACTCCCGATTACTTTTCGATTTCCCCATTGTCGAGTGTCGTAATTCCTCCAATACCTTAGTCAGTCCTTGTGCTCGTACTTAAGCTTACTTGTTTCCCCCTTAAAGGTTTTACCTTATAGTGTTGTATTTCATTGCCATTCTCGATCGAAATTTATGGAGATACTCGAAATAGTGATGTGCCCAACTATCTGTCCAGCCGGAATAGTACTTTTATTCCAATAACTGATGCCTGATGTCCACTTGTAGCGTGGTCTTTAATTTATTTTATCATCCCATATCAACGTGTCCTATACCTTTCCCTTTAATCAATCTGTAGCAATCATAGCCGTATAATCTTTGTTATCTCTTAAATCCTTGGTCCTCGTCCCTAAATTTTTAGGAAAATTTTGACAGAGTTTCCCTTATACTTCTTACTATCCAAAACCTGCACGCAGCCCAGAAAATACATGCAATGCCTCACAGGGCCAAATACATACATGCGTAACACACCTTAGCCTCACAGGGCTTTCAATATCGAACAGAAATGCAAAGATGACGAAACTTACCTCATGCGTCACAACTCGGAATATACTTGAACTTTTATCAATCGTCCTTATATATTTCCCTGGTCACTTTCTGTTCCATTCATTGGCTATACATTTCAATAATACTTGCAACATTCTTACCATATCTGACTTATAATCCTTTTTACCATTACTTACCTATGTACTGATTCCTTCAACTTCTGTCGTCTACAATCTTACAACTGAACTTATCATTAAATTATACATGTATCTAATTCCCCCTGCTTTACTATTCAATCAGCTTATCTTGATTGTGACCAATTTATTCTCATAGAAGATGCATATCTTGATGACGTAATTTCAACAAAGTGACTTACCTCTGTAAACCCAATATCACCATCCTCTTCCTTTGTCAACACCATTCTTCCGCTGAAATTAAGGGTTAGTACAACAAATTTCATTTCCTATGACTTAGCTCTCATCGCACAATCTAAGATAAAAAGAAAGGTTAATGATTCCTAAATGCCTTGCAGCCTCCTACTTATAAATGTGGTCGGCTTCACACCCATAAACAGGACTCTACCGGACACGGTCTGTAGACACTCTGAGGATGAACTGCTCTGATACCACTTCTGTCACGACCTAAACCGATGGGCCATGACTACTGCCCGATTTGGACACTCGTATACGAACCTGTCAGATATAGTCAGACTGATACTACGGATAATGTGGAAATCTATAAAAGCATGTTGTAGACTCATAATGTCATATATCATAATGAACCTGCCTCCTGAGGAGTCACAGTTAACCATACATAACAAAATATGCAAGTCAACAAGGTTGCCACTGTACGCGGGAATATCCAAAACGATCTACATTTGTATAGCTAACCAAACCATATACACAACCCACATATGTCTACAGATCTCTAAGAGTATAACAACGTCTATGTCAAAAGGATCTGTACCAAAATGACTCAAGCTCCGGAACAATGGAGCTCTCCGAGCAGCTGATTAGCAGTCCTAAGCTGGAGGATCACCAAACTAAGTATCTGTACCTGCGGGCATGAAACGCAGCCCTCGAAGAAAGGGGGTCAGTACGGAAAATGTACTGAGTATGTAAAACATGAAGTACAATAAAAAAGATCATGACTGAGTAAAAGATGACAGTAGACAAGTATGATAATCGAGAATACCAATGCATCTGTGCCTTATGAGATGAGAGTCATGCATATATATAATATACCGTACCCTGCCCATTATGGGACTCGGTGAATGAAGTCATATACATATATATTGTACCCGACCCATTATGGGACTCGGTGAAATATATAGCGTACCCGGCCCATTGTGGGGCTCGATAAAATATATAGCGTACTCGGCCCATTATGAGACTCGGTAAAATATATAGCGTACCCGACCCATTATGGGACTCGGTGAAATATATAATACACATACCCGACCCTCTAGTGAGGGACTCGGTGAACAATGCAATGAAACTGTGCACGAATACGTACTCGGCCCACTAGTGAGGGACTCGATGAAGTGATACATTAACAATATGCACGAATACGTACCCGACCCTCTAGTGAGGGACTCGGTGAAGTGATATCATAACATTATGCACGAATAGAATATTAAGAGCAATCATGTACAAACTGAATCACCATTTAGAACTCGAGAAAAATAAATAGAATGAACCAACACTTGAGAATCAAAGACAGTTGTCATGTCAAGCACTACTTGTTGACACCCAATTTTGTCCCGCCTCTCCTCCGAAATGCCTATTTACTCTTCTAATATTTTTGGCAAATTAAAAAATATATTTATATTTTACTATAATTATTAGCCTCTTATCAATACCGGCGGTTACTAGCTATTATTAGTATTAGTATTATTATTATTATCATTATTATTATTATTATTATTATTATTATTATTATTATTTTGTTATCATTAATATTACCAGCATTATCATAATTCGCATTATAATTATTTCAGCATTTTTACCATCTTATGCACACGCATCGCATTTTCGCATAATTAAATAATAATGTTTATTTACTGTGGACTTTCGAAATATTATTGCACGGCTATTACGACCTCATATAATATTAAAGTAGATCTTGTATTTAAATTTCATTAACCCAAATCCAAACCCAATCAACATAAACATTTTAATCAACCTAGTCCAAAAAAGGACCCGACCCGTTTTTTTAATTAAATGGAAACAGGTAGGGTTTCCTTACATATTTTTTTCCGCCGCACCCCCCCCCCCCCCCTTTTTCCTCTCCTTTCTCTTCTCTCCTTCATCATCTCATTCTCCCCACCATTACCGCCGCTCCCTCTCTCTACCCTACCTTATCCTTTTTTCATCCACCACCGCCGTTCGCCCCCCGCTCCTCTCCCGCTCCTCTCTCTCTTCTTCACAAATGAAACCCTAGCCCAAATCATAATCGATCGATATAAATAATCGATTTTCCATTCAAAAAAGGGGGAGTTTTAGGAAAGCCGAAAGAAAATTCCCTTGCAAAAAAGAGGATCATCAAAAGACACTGAAATCCGATCTAAGAAAAAAACACCCGTTTATTCTTTGAGAAAAAAAGTTCTTCAGTAGCAGAAATTCCCTCTTAGAAAATATCAGTCCTTGGCATCCGTTTGATTCGAGTGTAAACAAATTCGGGATTTTGTGTTATTTCGAGGTAGTTCGGAGACTCGAAGCCTCACTTCGCTGCACCCGAAGAAGGCCAGCAATTTCCCCTCTTCTTTGAAGTTCATTTTTACTTTCGATGCGATGTTTTGTATGAGTTAGTTTCCTATGTCGACATGTATTTGTTTCGGTTTCAGTATTAGTTAAGGAGTAAGCATCGTCAGGTGTTTGATTTGGGCATGTTGAAGTTTATTAGTATAATTATGTTGTTCGGTAGTTTAAACTAGGATTGCATATATGAAAGTTGGATGTGTTTAGTTGTGTTCTTCTTATTTGCTAAGTTTAATCATGCTTGAGAGCATTTAATTCCTGCTTATTTGGTAGCTTAGGTCTTGTTTAGTCGAGATTCAGTATGTTGAGTAATCAGTTTGATCGACGTTGTGCCTATTTCAGCCTCTGTTTTGTATTATCTGCTTTCATATGCTTTACATTTTCATTGGTTTAGGTAATGTGATGATACTGATAGATATTATTCCAGTTCTGCTTAGATTAGTTTGGTTTAGTTTTGCTTAGTTTGAGTTTAGTATGTTTCACTCTCTGGTGGGTAATTTGATCTTCAGTATATCGTTTGAACATTATTAGCAGTCTTAAGGCTGTGTGTGGCCATTACCTTCTGTGTTTCAAGCTGGTTTATATTCCTAATGTGTTTGTGGTTTATTCACATATGTGTAATGTACTCTATTAATTGTTGAAATCATGTTTTAGCAAGATCAAATATCAGTTTTAATTTGGACGAAGGCAGATGTTAATATGCATTTTGATTGAACATCTAATATTGGGATTAGACGAAGTATGTTTCTTTGTCTTGTATTTGCCTGTTGATAAAATAAATGAAGCTGCCCATGTGTGTGTTTGCCTAAGATAGCTGATAAGAAATGTGGCTGTGAGGTTAAATATTTATTTGGAAGATCCCAAGATAGCTTAGTGTGTTCGAAGTACGCTGCCTGAATTCGTATATTAGATTGAAAATGGGTAGTGATGAAAACAGGCCTTTTCGCCTTCTAAAACTGCTTTAGGAGTGCGACAACTACTCATTTGGTTTATTCTCTTTTGAGTATAGAATCGATTTTATATCTTTTGAATTAAGGACAGATTCTGTGTTTCTTTTTTTTCTCTCCTTCGAAACCAGTTGAATTTGCATCTCATGTCAATAGCCTGTTTTCTTTAAAAGAAAAGGGTAGTTTCCAGTTGTTAATTCCCTACTGTAGTTGTGGTTTCAGACCTTAATTCTTAATTTGTGGAGGCCTTTAATGATCTGTAGAATGGCAAAATGTGAAAGGGTATTTCGAGTCCAGTTTAGCTTCTGCTTGTTTGTCTGCAGCCTTCAACTCCTTTATCTGCAAAACAAAATGAGTGTTTAGGCACTTTTTCCTCGTCTCGTTATAGCAGTGAAGAATGTAACGAGTTGGTGGCTTGAGTTTTTTTTTTCTTTCACAATAAGAATGTCTACGAATCTTGCAAAAGATACAGGTTTCTAGTGTGGTTTAATGTGTGTTTGGGGGGCTGTTTTATAGGAAGTTAAGTTTGCTTCGTGTGTGATCATCGGATTAGATCAAAAAATGTTTTATGTTAAACCTATTTTTTTTAGTTGCAATTCTGTCCAGTTAATTCTGTGCGCCTACTCATGCCTAAATCTTTGAATGTTCAAGTCTGCAATAGCCCCTTCTTGAACTTAGTTGTCATTGTATGCATATTTGAAAAAATTGGTTCGAAACACTAATTGAAAATTGGTTTGAAATCTCACATGTATTCTTGATAAATGGTCACTCATTTAATCATCAGAACTTAATCCTTGATGCCCGCTGTCTGTTTGGTTACACTTATGCTCCAAATACTCATGTTGACTTATCTTCGTATACTCCCTATCTGCTTTTCTGTTTGTGGTATGATATACCTCGAAGTATACATAATATATGAATCTTATTATACACCAAATGTATACAAGGGTCGCATATCAGCGTATACCTTTCAGATATACCAAGTATACTCTGAATACTATACATATATCAGTTGTTGCACGTGTCTGAACTCTACATACGTGTGGTGTACAACAGATGTTATACGGTTTGATTCAGTTATGTTTGTTTGTTGCCCTGTTTATATGTAGTAAATGTGTGGTGGCTGAATTGTGTATACCTGAGGTATACTTCAAATATACATAATCTGCTGATTTGTTTTGAGCTTACATCTTACATGTTTAACGTTATTTATCGATCGTATACTAATTCTTTTCTTTTCATTTTTTTTTTTTTTGCATGACCATCGCATACGAGTCCGAGGGACTTGTTCTTCTCCTGCATTCGTTGTTGGGCTCTAAAAGCCCAACACAATCTTCTTGAGTCAGCCCCCATCAGTTCTGTCCGCAGCAAAGAAAAAATAGAAAACGAAGTTCTGGGCCAAAGCCCAATGAACGGGAACAGCCCATAGCAGCAACATATAAAATTTATTGGGCCAAAGCCCAACAGCATGAATAGTTCGCAGCAGTTCGGCCTGAAAATGGGCCAGATCCATTCAACTTTCTTTCCCTCTACTTTATTTTATTGTTGTATATTTTTATTTGCTTTGTATGACTAACCTTACCTTATTTTATTTTCTTAACCTAGACTAATCCTAATGAATTAGTAGGTTTAGTTTTAGTAGTGGGTAATTTAGTTTAAGGAAGACTAACAATTAATCCCATAAGTTATTCTCTTCTTTTCATGTTTTATTTTATTTGGAATAATTGATTTGCAAAATGGCATTGATTATATATTTTAAGTAAAGGGAATCATATTATATACACGTTTCAAAACGTCACTAATACTCAAATATAAATTCAAGTATATTTTATAAATGACTCTTCAAGTTTGAATCAATCACGTATAATTTTAGCTAAGTGTAATTAATAAGAAATAATGAAAAAGAAGAAAACTCATGCTCTTTTTCATCACATTTAAAGGAAATAAGTCTAGGCATTTCTATTTTTATCATATTGATACAATATAAATTTTATCTAAAAATTCACATTAGCTATTTTGTATTTTTCGTTTATATTCCTAAACCGCAAAAAGAATCAATTAATATATCACCATTCGAGTTGTTCAAATATTTACTAAAACACTGTAACAACCTGCACTTTCTCCTACTTATATGCAAATTATCATGTTTTTTGCAAAAAATCTCATTTTGAATGGCATTATTCTACTTCCATTTAAAGTATTAGCGACATTTATAAATCTTATTTTCAAATAGCATTTGAAGTTCTCTTTTATGCAAATCACTATACAAATCTTATTTTGAATAACATTTAAAATCTTCTTTTATGCAAATCATTATATTCTCCTAAATCTTATTTTATGCAACATTGTTATATTTTTCTTAAAACCTTTATAAGCCTTGTTTTAAAATAGCCTTTAACGTTCTTCTTTTATACAAATTATTATATTTTCTGTAAATCTTATTTTAACTGCATTACTTTCTTGTTTTTAACTTTAGCAATATTTTTAAGTCATTTTCTAAAATTTAAGCATTGTATTTAATCTAATTAATTAACCTAAGTTTGGCCGGATAACCGTAGTTAGCGGATTCTGAAGGATGCCTAACCCCTTCCCTTTAGGATAATATAGAGCTCTTACCTAGAATCACATTGGTTAAGCAGACTATTAACGGAGGTGTAGTTTTAACTTTACCTTAGTTAACATCTAGGTGTCCTAATTCACCGTTAAATTAATTAGGTGGCGACTCCTTAAATAAAACAAAATAAGAATCACCAATATGTTGTACCCTAATTATAACCCGGTTAAAATGGGGGTGTAACACTACTGAGAATTAAAGTTCATTGGAGTCATGTATGTTCGTCGTTCGCTCACTTTATGTAATTCATGCCAAAAAGAAGGAAGGGATAACTTTACATACTTTGGTGCCTTTAGAATTAAAGTCATCATCAACGAATAAAATTGAGAAAATCTAGAAATAGCTCCACATTCTCATATTCGCTTTGAAATCATAAACTTGAGTTCTTAAGACACAAAATCATCATTATCGTTGTCACCATCATAAAATCATTTTTATCCTCGACATCATGAGAAGCTTTAAGAACCATGGACTTTTAGCTTTTGAAAACAAGAAGGTTATCGAAACATTTATGAAATCATACCATGGGAATCATGCCTTTGAAAGAAAGGGACGAGCCTTAGCATACCTGTTCAGCCTCCAACTATCTACGCTTATCCGTCCGAGCCAGCAAGTCTACATATAAGGCCATTCATACTATGATTAGGCCCATTGTTATATACTTATCCTAAGCCTTCAAATAAATCTTTCTAGAATCTGCCGAAATTTCAGCAGCATCTCCTCTGTTTATATGCCTAGTCCAAAATTACAATTCAGCAACCAATTAACAACAACAACAATACCAACATCAACAACGCTATTATCCATACCAATATATTCCATAAACATCCCACACAATGTTTTTCAACATACAACAACAATATACACTTCCTTTCTTTCCAATCAAGGAGCATAATCTCATCAACATACCAACAACATTAGATACCATCTTTATACATGTAAATCAGCTCAGCCACACGGCCACAACATGCTCAAAACAGTCCATAAACACAGCAACTACAACACAACACTTTATGACCTTTCCTCCATAACTATTTTCACTTTTAAGACTTGCTAAACCTTCAAATCAACTCAACATAAGAGATAGGATGAGGAACATACCTTATACTTGAAGAAATTCAGCAACACCAACTTTCTTCAAGACCAAACTTACCACAACATCAAGTAGAAGCAAGAACAATCACCTTCCATGGACTAGTTTGGTGTAATCTTGTTAAATTCTTAATTTAATGGGATATAAATGTTTGGGGTTGTGTTGAGAAGTTTCTAGGACTATTGAGAATGTAAAATGCTGAAAAAATGGAGTTAATGGTGTATTTATACCCCTCATAAGTCGGTTCCACTAGCCTTCTTAAGTGGGGCCCGCGGAAGCCATTTGGCAGCTTGGAGTCTTTATCTTAAAATGACCATAACTCTTGACCCCGATACCGTATGAGGGCCACGACCTATGGTTGGAAATCTCTTTCAATTATATACAACTTTCATTTTTGGTGTGTTTCCAAATTCCAAACTTATAATAGCGTTTTGGCCCCTCCAAGTCAGATTATCCGAAAATGTATCCTTAAATCATCATTTTGGAGGGCTTATGCACATATTGGCTTAAGGGTCCTTCTTAAGGCTTGCTCAACTTCCCATGTACTACTCATCTCATATTTCATATCCTTTATAAAACCCCAACATGTGGCCCCCACCTTAACTAACGGTTACGCGAGCTAGTCATCACGTAACGTCTTAACTGATTTACTTATATATATATATATATATATATATATATATATATATATATATATATATATTCTTATACTTAGATAATATAATCTTCATCCCTAATCATTGTATAACTTTACTCTCCCTTGAGCTCATACTAAGACGCCTACAGTCTTAGTAATGCGAAATTTCCCGGGGTGTAACACTAAACGTCCTGCTCGTTATGGGCTTCATTGTATTTGTATATTCCTTACCTTAAAGTTAAAAAGTTGCTGCAATCATATGGTATATTTGCTATAAAATAAGTTGAAAATTGTTTTGTTCTTTCTAATGATTGCATTTTACTCACCCATTGATGAGACCCACATGTTTAATATGTAAATTCCAAAAGAACAAATACGCCTGCCACTAACCTCGTATAGTTGTGTTCAATAAAAAAATGATCTTGGCCAACTATCAATTGTTGTCTCGAGGTTGATTAGACCAACTATCAACCTTTTTCTTTCTGAACTATCACCACCTACTCAACTAGGTGCGTTTTAATACATAAATGGTGATAATACTCTAGAAAAAAGTGAAGTTCAGATGTGTTTTTGACCATTCTCTCTAGTATCATCTTTATTGTATCACCTAAGCTTTAACACCATCATCTGACTTAACAATGAACATCCCTTAAATTTACCAAGATTGACCAAAAAGGTCCCTCTGTTAGATTTTCTGTTACATACTACTGGTTTTTTAGATTTCTCACGTGACTTGGTTCCTCTTTGTCTTTCACCAAAGAACAGATCAGGAACCCAATGGCAACATAACGCTTCATCACCAAAGCTCACACCTTCTATAGCAAAAAGCAAAACATAGCTTCTCGATTCTTGTTCATTGCTGAAGTTGTTCTTTCGTCACAATTTGTTTGGAGTAAGACTTGATGGAAGATATTTGTTCACGCTCCGAAAGATATTTCTCGAATTATTCAATACATTTGCATGTTGTACGTGATCCTCATGTAAGCATTATGTTTCTGTATGCTTCGGCTGTGCATATTTTCCAACATCTATACCATCCTCTTAGCTACCGGGTTGATTTCTACGTCCCATCTTCTTCGCATTCTTAGTTTTCTCCATTGAAATCTTCCAATTGAACCTCACTATTATTCCTGATGACACCACGGGCCTCACAGTCGAGCTCAACTTAATACTCTCCTGTCTCTACCAAGGTTTTAGTAAGTTGTTTTACAACTATGACACAATTTTCTAGCCGGCACAGTCAAATTAGTTACGCAGTTCTCCCTAATGGGCCCTTCCTAGGATTCAACACGCCACTATCCACTCGACTTTTCAATGGCGTCTCAAGTCCATTGCAGTCTATATATGTGTTAAGCTTTCTACTTAAAACTGAATAGGCAGTCCTCCAACGTGAGTGGAGTGGAGATGAGGAAGAAAGGATTATCACTATTTTATAACTAAACAAATTCAATTAGACTCCTATCAATGAGATCCTTCAGATTATTGATTACTTCAACATATCATTTGATATTATTTACCTACTTCAATTATCATCCATACATGCCTTAAACGTGTAGTGGCTATACTTTTCTTGACTTAATAATTTGTCTGGTGCATAATGTAGACAAGATTGATTCGCTTAGCATATATATATACATGCAAAAGAGAAGACACAATTGTATATGATATAGCAAGCCCACTTACTAGTTATAAAAGGAAATGTCCAGCTGCCTGCCATGGTACAATTATATATTGGATTTGTAGCATCTCTGCCACAATGAACCACTCCACTACGCATGTGAGTGGGGACGCAGGGGCGGAGCTAGAGTGTCGGCTACGAGTTCGGCCGAACCTAGTAACTTTGGGTATAATTCTTGTTTTTCTGAACTGAAGCAACTTTCAACTCAAATATTTTCCCATCTAATTTTCTATGTCCCGAATCATGAACGTAGCATAGTTTAATGGTACGAGATGTTACACAACAGACTTGTTGTCTACCATTATGTAGTCCAGGAACTTGGTGGCTATAAACTTTTTCAATCTGGCATCCTCAGTTTTATATTTCTTTTCCAACGCATTCCATAGTTCTTTCGAAGTCCCACATTACTATAGACGTTGTAAAGATCATCCTTCAGTCCACTAAGTGTATAGTTCTTACACAAAAAAATCCAAGTGCTTCCAAGCCTCGATCACAATGAAACGTTCATTTTCAGGAGTTGGTTCCGGTAGAACCGAAAATTCCTCCTCAATATACTTTTGTAGACTTAAAGTCGTCAAGTAAAAGAACATCTTTTGTTGCCACCTTTTGAAATCAATCCCGATAAACTTTCCGGGCTTCTCTGCCGGGGCAGCACGACTGGAAGAAGCAGCATTGCTTGTAAAGCCAACCGAGGGGGTTAGTGTGGCAATAGCAGTAGCATTCAGATTTGGAGTTTGGTCTCCCATTTCTGTTGACAAACACAAATAGAATTAACAAAATCGGTGAAGTTTTTATGTCTTCAAACCAAATGCACAAACTTATATACTCGATGAAGTTTTTATATCTTCAAATCGAGTAGACAAATGAGTAGAAAGTTACGAAAACTTTAATCTCAAAAGCAAAGTAGAAAATCCGAAGATTTTATTCTCCAACACAAACAGAACACAAAAGATTAAACAATAAAAATTAGATTTCTTAAGCGTGTTATCTCTGACTGTTCGAATTAGTAATTTACTAGAATTTTTTTAAAACCAGTAATTTACTACAATCAGTAATTTACTAAAATCGGTTTCTGTTTTATAAAATCAGAAATTGTTAAAGACAGAAGTTAGATGAAACAGAAAATTTTCGAGCCCACAAGTTTCTTGTGTGTCCTTAAGAAATCTAATCCCCTCACAGTTTCCAAGGTTAATGGATTAATTTCACCCAAGATAGAACAAAAATCTATTCATCAATAGCGGCAATGCAAATTGTAGAACTTCGGCAAACTCAAAGAGCGGCAGTAAATCACACTAGACACTTAAGTTTTTTTGCTTTGGAAAAATATGCAGAATGCAGAAGAGAGAAGGGAGTAAAACACGCAAATTTTCAGTGGTCGAAAACCGAGGCAAAGCCTCGGAATTTATAGCCATACGTTTTGTTCTGAACAGGTGCAGAAGTGCCTGTTCGTTGAAGTGTTGTGTCTATTCAGTGGTTATTACCATTGGCAATAAAAATAACAATTCCGCGAATTTTATTTAATTAAAATTCCATGAAAAGATTATTAAGGGAAAATAAATGGAGTAGAATTTTAGAAATAAATTTGGTCCAAAAAAATTATCAATCAATCTGACCATTTGATCGAAGCCAAAACCAAAATCGAGTTGAGCGGCAGCGATGCGAGGGAAGTCCCTCTTCTCAACTCTTTAAGATCTAGAAGAGGTGATTCTATATAGGGAAAAGGGTCAAATGTACCCTTGAACTTTGCGAAAATGTCTAGATATGCCCTCCGTTTAAAGTTTGGCTCATTTGTGCCCTTACCGTCCAACTTTTGGCACATATATACCCTTGAAGACGTTAAATGCATTGCTGGAATTTCCATTACCATTAAATAGATTTTTTTAACATCATAAATTGCCACGTGGAATTTAAATTGCCACATGGCATTTAAATTTAAAATACCCCTCCCATCCAATAACCCGACCCGCCCTCCCTTTTACCCATCTAATCCATTTACCTTCCCTCTTCCAACACCCACCTCCATGGATCTATCTCCATCTCCCATGGTCAAAACCATCTTCATTCAACATAGCAGCATTAGTTGCTAAACAAAAATACTACCCAATTACGATAATCAATTAAAAATTAGAAGATGAACTAACAAAGGTGGAATTTATGGCCACCCCATTATCAATAGCAGCTTCATGGAAATGGCCACAACCCATACATTTACCAACCTCGATTAACACTCCAAGAGGATCATACACCTCTTTTGCCTTTCACCATTAATTTTCTTATCTCAGTTCGTTTATTTTTTATTTTTCTTTTTTCTTTTTCTTAATGTTTATTCTCCATCCCACCTCCACCTAACCTCGAGCCACCACTGCCAATACCCTCACTCCCATGGGCAAAAACCACATTCATCTAGCAAAATAGACCATTAATACATCATATTCATCATCATCAACAACACCAAATTTTCTTTGTAAACAAATAGGTATTCATTGAAGTATCGATTTGAACCTTTGGACCTCCACTACTAATATAAGATTTATCTCTTACTTGTAATTTTAGCTGAAATATTGAAACTTTTCAATATTTTATATCAAATTACACAGAAAAAAGATGAATTCGGGTCTCAAACCTATAAAGAAGACTTGCCCCCATTTTCAAATTGATTCACCAGAAAACTACACCAATCCATTTCAATCAAACAACAAATCTCAGCAATCAATTATCCATAGAAATCAAGTGAAGCATGACTTGAAATAGTGAGAAAAGTAGAGATGGAACTCAAATTATCAGGTAGCTTGTTACTTTGCTTCAGTGAACTAGGACCGTAGCTCGACTAGAAATACCTCTAATTTAACTGGAGAAGAAAATTGACGACTGTGTCAATGGAGGTTTCAGGTGGTGATGGAGAATCGGCCGTCATTGGTGGCTGTTTCTAGCGGTGGTTTTGCTCTGTTTTTGTGGTGATTCTATGGCTGAACCTTGATCGAGGAAGGTGAGATGGCTAGCGATGTGGTGGAGGAGCAGAGAAATGGTGGTTCACCCGGCGATGTCGGGTTATTTTGTGGGTCAGGTATTGGAGGGGTGGGTTAAATGGGAGGGTCTTTAAAATTTAAATGACATGTGGCTATTTCAGATTTAAAAAAAAATTAACAGGTTGGGAAAATCCAGCAAGGCATTTAACGTCTTCGAGAGTATATATGTGCCAAAAGTTGCACGGCAGGGGCACAAATGAGTCAAACTTTAAACGGAGGGCATATCTAGACATTTTCGCAAAGTTCAGGAGTATATTTGATCCTTTTCCCTTCTATATATAAGAACACAAGAAGTACTTTCCCCCACCAATGAGGGACAAAGTTCCACAAAATGCCTTTGCAAAATGAAATTTATTTGAATATTCATTTCCTTCCATTTTATTTTCCCACCATTTCCCAATTCACACTATACTCATCTTTAAAGCCCAACACAACTTTTCCAGGTCAAGAAAATATGGTAGCCAATGACCAATTCAACATTTGATTTAGGAGACCGGGTCCAACAAGGTCATTGACTTTGTAACATTACACGAGACTTGAAACATTATATTTATAACTTATAGGTGTAATACTTTCTTACATGGATTTTGTAGCCGTGTTTCTTGTTGGTCTCTTATTGTTTCCCCTTTCAGCCATTGCTCAATCTTACCAAAATGTTAGTCTGGGTTCATCACTCACTACAAGTGATGTTACAACCTTTTGGCCATCCCCTTCTGGCGAATTCGCTTTTGGCTTCCAAAGAATTGGAAATGGATCAGGGTTCTTACTAGCCATATGGTTCAACAAAATCACAGAGAAAACCATAGTTTGGTCAGCCAATAAGAATAGTCTTGCCCCAGATGGATCCAAGGTTCAGCTCTCCACAAATGGGAGACTAGTCCTCACTGATCCAAATGGTCGGAAGATGTGGGCTCGTCCTAGGGCTATTGCTGAATTGGCCTATGGAGCCATGCTTGACAATGGAAACTTTGTGTTAGCAACCAGCAGTTCAGCCACTGCATGGCAGAGTTTTAATAAGCCAACCGATACGATTTTGCGTGGTCAAGTACTTAATCTAGATAACAGTCTTGTTTCAAGCTTCTCTGACACGAATTCATCGATTGGGAGGTTCAAGTTCATACTTCAAACTGATGGAAATCTGGTGCTTTACAAGGTCAATTACCCAGCAGTTGATGTAACAGATGCATATTGGGTAACCTCGTCAGTTGGCAGTGGTTACCAGGTGATCTTCAACCAATCCGGCTATATTTTTCTTCAAGCCAAGAATGGAACTCTGTTAAATTCGATATTTTCCAATGGGGAAAACCCAGGAACCCAATCAATGTATCATCGAGCGATTCTTGAATATGATGGAGTATTTAGGCACTACGTCTATCCGAAAACTTCTAGTGGGATGCAGATGGAATGGTCTACTTTGTATTACGTTCCTGAAAACATCTGTCTGGCTATCAGCCAAGATATAGGAGGAGGGGCCTGTGGTTTCAACAGCCTTTGCTCAGTGGTTGACCGGAGGCCAAGATGTGATTGTCCACTCGGATATATGTTGAATGATCCGAACGACAAATTAGGCAGCTGCAGACGAAATTTCTCTGAGCAAGACTGTAACCGTGAATCGATAGAAGTCGAGGCTTTCACTTTCCAAGAAATAAACAACACTAACTGGCCTGACTCTGATTATGAGTCTTACGGGGGGGTTTCTGAGGATTGGTGCAAACAAAATTGTTTGAGTGATTGTTTTTGTGTTGTTGCCATTTACAGTGGCAATAACATTTGTTGGAAGAAAAGGTATCCACTTTCAAATGGGAGGAAAGATCCAACAGTTGTAGGGAAGGCTTTGATAAAAATAAGGAAAGACAACTCCACAATGGGATCATCAACTTGCCAAAAAAGAAAAAAGAAAAATCAATCGACTCTAGTAATTTCTGGTTCTGTGTTGTTGGCCAGTTCAATTTTCATGAACTTAATCGCCCTTCTGTACGTTTTTAAGTTTAAAGGGAAAAAGCCAAAGAAGATTGTGGTTGTTCCATGAGTGAACTTAAGAAGTTTTAGCTACAATGAGCTAGAAGAAGCTACAAATGGATTCAAGGAAGTATTAGGAACTGGGGCCTTCTCAACAGTTTACAAAGCGGTTCTTGATGACGAAAATGGGAAAGTTGTTGCTGTACAAAAACTAAACAAAATGGTAACAAAAGGAGAAGAAGAATTCGTAGCTGAAGTGAATTCAATCAACAGGACTAATCACAAGAACTTGGTCCAACTCCTTGGATTCTGCAACGAAGGCCAACACCGCCTTTTAGTATATGAATACATGAAAACCGGCTCAATAGAACACTTGCTATTCAAAGATTCCAGGCTTAGCTGGTCCAAATGGGTACAAGTTGCTATTGACACTGCCAAAGGACTTGGCTATTTGCATGAAGAGTGCAGTACCCAAATTATACATTGTGACATCAAACCCCAAAATGTGCTTTTGGATGAAAGTTTGACAGCAAAAATAGCATATTTTGGTATGGCCAAGCTTCTGAGAAAAAATCAAACTCGAACAACCACTAGGATACGTGGAACGAGAGGGTATGTAGCCCCAGAGTGGTTCAAAAAAGTGCCTATAAATGTGAAGGTGGATGTGTACAGCTTCGGGGTCTTGCTCTTAGAGTTGATTTGCTGCAGAAAAAATTATGAGCAGGAGGTGGAAAATGAGAACGAAATTATACTAGTGGAGTGGGCTCTTGATTGCTATAAAAGAAACGAATTGCATCTACTTGTGGATAATGATGAAGAGGCATTAGTAGATATCAAGAGGTTTGAGAAGTTCTTGATGGTTGCTATTTGGTGCATTCAAGAAATTCCAGCATTAAGGCCTAGCATGAATAAAGTCATACTAATGCTTGAAGGTTCTGTTGAGGTGTCAATTCCTCCAGACCCTTTTTCCTTTATCAATTTTGTATAGCTCAACCATGTTTTTCCTTATTCTTCTGTTTGCACCTAAAGAGTAGCAATAACCTGTGTACTCAATGTACCTTTAAAAAAAAAAAAAAAAAAAAAAGTGTACTCAAAGTCAATTTTGTATCTGTATATTCAGTGCAATATGCTTCTTGAAAGGGTAAAGGGTCAAAAATACCCCTCCACTTTGGAAAAAGGGCTAAAAATATCCTCCGAACTTATTTTGGATCAAAAATACCCCTCCTGTCCTTAAAGTTTTCAAATATACCCCTGTCTTGACGGAAATTATCCCCTCACATAACCCAAAATCATTTTTTAAACCCGCTCCATCATTTAAACCCGACTCAAATAAATAATAACCTATAAGATCCCCTTATTCTCCCAACACGTAGGTATGAAGTTTGAGGGAATAAGAGGATCTTATGGGTTATTATTTAGTTGGGTCAGGTTTAAATGATAGAGAGCGGGTTTAAAAAATTATTTCGGGTTATTTTGAGGGATAATTTTCGCCAAGACGGGGGTATATTTGAAAACTTTAAGGATAGGAGGGGTATTTTTGACACAAAATAAATTCAGAGGATATTTTTAGCCTTTTTCCAAAGTAGAGGGGTATTTTTGACCCTTTAGTACCTTCTACTTTGGTCAACCCATCCCCTAATAAATCTATATATAATATAAAGCTAGGCAATAGAAAGATGATGTGGCACCTCTCTATGGCCTAGAAACACAATTATCTTTTTTTCTCCTTTTTCTTATTTGTTTTGCTTTTTATCCTATCCTTTTATGTATTTTATTGTAACAACAATAAATTGCTCAATAATTAATACTCCACTCTTCTTATTCATGGAGAAATTTATTATTTACTTGCAAGTTACTACGTACATTATGCATAAGTAGCTATTATTGTTCCAACGTTGAATTCCTTATTTATGGAGGAAAAAGAATCCGAAAAGTCTCTCGCAATTCAGATTATAATGAATTTATTAATTAACTTAAAAATAGTTGTTACTACTTTCTAATCTTTTCTATTCTGACTTGGAGAACGTGAATCATATATTTATATCTAAAGTTGATCATAGCTAACTTGATCATCAATTCTTTTTGGCATTTTCTCTAATTTTGTTGTTTTCTGTGTGTGAAAATAATGTTTGATACATAAGTAGGCTAAATAGTGACTCTTTGTCTTCTTTATTTATTTCACTTATGTAGGTTACTTAGGTGAAGAAACTAACCGGTTACCCTCCTTTATTATATTAATTCATACACGTTTATTTAGGACATTAAAAGTAATTAGTAGTAGAGAATGTATAAAAGAGAAAACAATATATTCATACTTCCAGTTGGGAGTCTGCAACGTTAGGAAGACATTTTGTAAGCATTTCTTTGGTTATTTTTTCTTCTTTAACTGTTTCCTGTATCTTTTCTTATTCTTTGTTAATTGATTTGATTAAATCAAAATACAATGGTTAGAAATTATTACAAAAGTCATGAAGAAAAAAATTTAGTACTTAAGAAAACGGGTCAATAAACTACTGTGAATATGATTCAGCTTTTTTTTTCATTCTCATTGTTATATTTATATATGTGTTAATGTATAAGGAAATGAAGTCATAGTTTAATTTTTCGTTCTATTCCTTAATATTTTCTTTCTTTGGGCTTATGAGTGGTATTGCAATTATGTACCGTGATGAGTACTTGAAAATTAAAAACTGGCCAAAGGATGCAATTACAAGCAGCGAAAAAAATAAGCATTACTTGAAATAGGAGTCAATGTTAATTATGCATCCAAGGATAAGACAATTACAACGGCATGACCAGATGGATTATGATTAGAGATACATATGCATGCTCATGTGAAATAGAAAAACAAGAGAAAGTCAAGTAAGAGAGGTATTAGATGGTGCCAAAAATTGTGCTTTGTATTCAAGGTAAATCTTTCAAAACTTTCAATTAGGAAGATTCAGAAGATTGTGATGAACTCTAAATTGTGTATCAAACAAAAAAATGTTATTCTTTTTTCAAGTATGGGGACAACCAAACAAAAAGCAAGAGTTTGAACGACAAATCCTTTTTATTTTCCTTTGCTCTTTATTTTTACTCCTTTTCTAATGCAAGCTTTTATTTTCATTATCATGTTACTTCTATTTTTTACGCATTTGCAATATAAATTCTGTTTTATTTGTAGAAGAGAATATATTCTAGGGCCGCGCGGTCAAATTCACTAGTAATAAAGGAAAAGAAATCTTCATGTTTCTTCATTTGATATTGAACCAATCAGAATCCTGAATTCCCGACATCGGAAGCTTTGGGGTATCCATTATACTCCAACTTGACATTCAACGTCGCACATATAGCTCTAAATTTCAACCTCAATGAGTCCACAATATCAGTTGCAGACTCGTTTTCCGGTTCAGAAATGGGATACTTTTGGAGCAACTCATCCATCTGTTTGATGCTTTTCTGTACACGTGACGAAAAACAGTTTGGTTGTACTAAAATTGCAGCATTCCAGACATCAATGCAACCTCTGTAAAAACCTAATTCCTCACCTGTTTCGAACCCTGTTTTGAGCCCCACATCGCGCCCTTCATCTCTACCAGAGGCTAGGCCGTTGGAGTAGCCTTCGGAGTAGCCTTCGTTGTAGTGTGTGTCCTCTAAATTCAGTGATGAGTCGAAAATGTCTTCAGTTGAATTAGGCTGGTGAGAACTCATGGTGCTTTACCAATACTTTCAGATGGAAGAATACCTTAGATTGTTGTGGAAGAACAAATTGAAACCTGAAATTGTCAAATTTTGGTTGTTACATACCACTCAATTTAAGGTAATTGAGCCAAAACTAAGAAAAACTAATAAAGTCAATCCACCTTTAACTCCAAATATTTTATTTGTAAGGATTGGGAAATCTCAAGACTACTAACAAATAGGCCTGGTCATCTGGTTTATTACCAAGTCAACAGCATAATGCCACCTGATAAGTGAATATATTTTGATTTTGATGACCAATTTTTTTTTGTGTTCGATTTACAATTTGGACCAACCCAAAGGCTTGAATCGATTTTCACCAGGAAAGGGAAGGGGAGAGGTAGGGGTCTCCATATTAGCATATAAAGTTGAATTGGCACAACAAAAAAGAGAAACGACCGTACACAATGACTTTCAAATCCTGACTTAGACAATCGTACCACCAAACTCTATGGATACTTTAATACCATAAAGCATATCAAAAACTAGGACACGACAAGAAACTTAATAGCATTTCAATGGTTAACGGCATAAAAGACTTCTGCTGAATTCAAGAGGAATTATCAGCAGCTGTTCAAACATTCAATTACAAATAAGGGTAAAGTGTGTGGATCTACATCCTACAGAGCCATGGATATTGGCAAGTTTGTATTCCAGGACTGTTTGCATCTGGAATTACCAGATGCAGACAATGGCTAAATCTTTCGAGGTTACTGAATTACCAGTTAGGTCAGCAAAGTTTATGGCACGCAAGCAATGGGTTTTTGCCTGTGCTGATGATATGTACAGTCGTTTATACAATTACAATACCATGGACAAGATCAAAGTATTCGAAGCGCACACTGATTATATTACGTGTGTGGCTGTTCATCCTACTCTACCATGTGTGCTGTCATCTTCTGATGACATGCTTATCTATGGGACTGGGAGAAAGGATGGCTATGCTCTCAAATTTTTCAGGGTCATTCCCATTATGTGATGCAAGTCACATTTAATCGAAAGACACCAATACATTTGCCAGTGCATCTCTTGATCAGACTATAAAGATTTGGAACCCTGGCTACCCTGACCCAAACTTCACATTGGATGCGCATCTAAAAGGGGTTAATTGTGTTTACTCTTTTGCTGGTTGTGACAAACCTTATATGATAACTGGTTCTGATGACCATACTGCTAAGGTGTGGGACTATCAGACTAAAAGTTGTGTCCAGACTCTTGAAGGCCATACGCACAATGTCTCTGCTGTATGTTTTGATCCTGCTCTTCCTATTATAATTATGGGGTATGAAGATGGTACAGTTCGTATGTGGCATGCAACCACTTATAGACTTGAAAACACTTTGAGTTATGGCCTTGAAAGAGTTTGGGCAGTTGATTACATGAGAAGGACAAGAAGGGTTGGTATAGGTTATGATGAGGGAACTATCATGGTAAAAATTGGCCGAGAAGAACCAGTTGCCCAGCACACAATGAAGTGCAAACTGTCAACATCGAGACAGTGTGTGTGTGTGTGTTGGGGGGGGGGGGGGGGATTACGAGGTTACTGATGGAGAAAAGCTGCCTTTGGCTGTCAAGGAATTGGGAACTTGTCACCTCTATCTACAAAGCTTGAAGCATTATCCAAATGGAAGGTCTGTTGTTTGTGGAGATGGAGAGTATATCATATATACTGCTCTAGCATTTGGTGCAGCTTGGAATTTGTTTGATCTTCTGATGGAGAATATGATGTAAGGGAAAGTACGTCAAGGATTAAGATCTTCAGCAAACATTTTCAGGAGAAGAAGAGCATCCGCCCTACTTTCTCAGCTGCGCGCATCTATGGAGGTACTCTACTACTCTATTAGCGATGTGCTCAAATGATTTTATTTGTTTCTACGATAGGGCTGACTGCAGGTTGATAAGACGAATTGATGTTAATGTGAAGAATCTCTGCTGGGCAGACGGTGGTGATCTGATGGCAATTGCAAGTAATGCATCCTTCTACATACTTAAGCATAATCGTGAGGTGCCCATTTAGATCATGGAAGATCAGTAGATGAGCAAGGCGTTGAAGAAGCTTTTGAACTCCTTTATGAGATAAATGAACAGGTCAAGACTGGAATTTGGTTTTAGCGATTGTACAATAATTCCTCCTGGAAACTTGACTAATGTGTGGTGCACAATGTTTCATTTAGACTGGCCTATGTACCTTCTTGGATATCTAGCTAACCAGAGTAAGGTTTTTCTGATAGACAAAGAGTTCAATGTCATTGGATATATTTTACTGCTCAGACTGATTGAGTACAAGACACTTGTGATCCGTGGTGACTGGGACAGAGCAAATGAGGTGCTGCCATCGATTCCTAAGGAGCACCAGAATACTGTTGCTCATTTCTTGGCGTCGCGAGGTATGGTAGATGAAGAATTAGAAGTTGCAACAGAGCCTAACTACAGATTTGATCTAGCCATACAGCTGGGGAGATTAGATATTGAAAGGACATTGCAGTGGTAGCTCAGAGTGAGTCCAAGTGGAAGCAGTTGAGAATAGAAGCACTTTTTAAAAGCTTGGCCAAACACTAATTGTTACTCAAAAGTGTTTTTTTATATTAATTGGCCAAACACAAACTGTTTCTCACTCAAAGTACTTTTTTGAAAAACACTTTTGAAAAAATTACCTGTCAAAATAAGCTAATTTTAGAAACTTGGCCAAACAGACTATTACTTGTAGATCATTACAAGCTTTTACTATAACATTTTGTACAGCTCCCGTTCATTAAGCTCCCAGTTTGGCCATAGATTTTGAAAGTTTTTTTAAACTATTTAAAATTTATGGGTATAAGTAATGTTGCATTTTTTTTAAATAAAAATGTGGAATATATTTTGAAAAACTGTGACCAAACACATTTTTAAAATTTGAAAAACTTTACCCAAATCAGATTTTTCAAATTTTGTTATGAAATCTATGGCCAAACGCTTACTAAGAAAACATGATTTGATCCACATTGTGAAAATTGACAAAGTATTGTATGTTTGATGAAACTCAATTTCAAGGTTGTTTCCTTGGACATTAGCAACTTTCCCTCTCCTCCCCGCTTTCTCTAACGCTCAACAGTAAACCCCCCTCCCCCCTCCCCCTCCCCAGCGGCAAAACCTCCAGCGGACCACCCACTGGCGACCAGGTACGATTTTTATCTCCTCTTTTCTTTTTGTCAGTTTCTCCCATAGTAATTTTTTTTCCGGTGGATTCCCAGGTACGACCCACCGTCCCCTCTTTTATTCTACGGTTTGCCCATTTTTGTGTGGTTTATTGTACACTTGACTATTCTATAACTAGCGTTATTGGCTTCAGGGTTTGATGGTAGTTTAAGGTCATGTCCTTGGTTAGGTGATTCAACTAAGGTTTCATCAAATTTGAAGTGCGGATGACCTTTTTCCTTAATTTCAGCTCTCTGCCGTGTGATGTCTTGATTGTAAATTATTGTCCTTTTTGGTCTCTTTCATTCCCCATCCACAATTCCCTTAGTGGTCGTTTGGTAGTTAGCCAAAATTATCCCGGGATTATAATCCCAGGACTAATTTATCCCACTTCTTGGGATTATTTTATCCTATCTAGGAGATGGGATAAAATAATCCCAGGATAAGTGGGATAAGGTGGGATATCCCACTTAGGATAAGGCTTCATTTTGTACCGTGTTTGGTAGGACGTATAAATTTATCCTGGGATAAATTTATACCTCCTACCAAATAGGGTACAAAAAATTAGTGCTGGGATATCCCAGCCTATACCATGCACCAAACGACCCCTTAATGCTTCATTTGTGGTGGACTAGAGTTAAACAAATCTTCAGATTGGAGGCCAAAATTAAGAAACTAAATGAGAAAAGAAAAAGTTTTAGTGGATTGAACAAGTATAGGCTCTTAAAGAGAAAGAAAAGCAGACTTTTGATTTAGTAGTTATTATCTGTGCTCTGTATTGTATTTCTACATGGAAACACGTGAAATTTGAATTCAAGACTTCGTAAATAGTTTTTTTTTAATGTAAATTGCATAATTGTTGGTTTATTGGCTAGAATTTTGGTATCATTAACTAACATCTGGCATACATATACTGAATTTGATGCATAATGGTTCCTTTCTCGAACTAGAATGTGTTTTATCCTCCTTAAACTATACCATCAAACTCTGTGACAATGCCACAGATAGTTTGATTAATTAAGGCCAACAACTTCGATCATAACACAAAAGAAAAAACTGATGACTTGATGACAATTATATTGTCATTTTATTTGATGGATGAAGATTTGGCAATTGAAGATACAGAGATATAATTGGTTTACTTCTAAGATGTGCATTTTCATGGCTTCTTGTTGTTAGCTATTCTGAGACAACCTTTACTTGAAAGTTTGGACGACTGACAACTTCTTTTGATTGAGGAAGTATACTTGAATGTATTTTCATGTATAGAAGTCCTGTATACTTTGTATATCCCCAGCTCAAGGCACAAGTATAAATGACACATAGGTAAGAGCAGGATTTTCATGGTTATTACTCAATTTACATCTAACAAACCAAGCCAGTATACATTCAGGATTTCATAGAGAAAAGGCATGCCAATATTTCCAACTTACAGTTACGGTTAGACAAACAAGACCTTCTTAATATGGCAAAGTTTTTTATCTTCCCAGAATGTGACATAAATTTGTCAAGGGACTTGTTTTTTTATATATCATAACTCAAGTGTTGATCTTCAAAACAGACTCAACTTACACTTATTTTAAATATAGCAATAGGCCACAAAGAAATGGCTGATTTAAAATCCAATTTCAAAGAGTGATTGGTTGATCCTTTAACATGTTTACTAATGATTAGCTGATTGCTCAGGACTCCTTATATTATCATGTAAAGGACTTGAATATCCAGAAAACTTTCAAACAAATAGACCAGTGACCAAATAATACCAGATGAAACTCATGGCTGATTCAAAACACTTTACAAAATGGAACCAACTTCTTTTTACCAGCTTGAATAGTTAGACAGTTCATGAGGACAATTTAGAGCTTTCAACGAACCACATCTTATCTTTAAAAATCACACAGAGGTATAAATAGGCAAGAAGATTAAATTAAAATGGGACAATATGCTTTTCTAACAGTGTTCAAATAGGGATGAAAAGCGAAATAGATCAACATCATAACCTGATTCTTTATTGTGCTTAAATCCTTCTAACAGAAGACAGATTCATGATAACTCTAAAGACCACAGATCAAACCCCATCAGTCCAGACTCATTGTTTTACATCCTAGGTGAATGATTAGAGACAAAATGAACTGAATTCAGTTGACATGATCTTAGACCAGCTTTTCCATTTTTTATCAGATAAACAAAAATGAGACCTAGGAAGCACTACCACTTTGGGTTTTAACAGCTACAAATAGCACATTCTCTTCAAAATAGACATGACCTAAATAAGATCTAGGCAAATTAATCAGGTTCAAGACATATCTCCACCTAAAACAATTTTTGGCCTTCTTAAGATTAAACAAACAGCTTAATGTAGAAACAGTTAGTGTTACACAACAATAGTTAATTAACTTGTTAATAGAGTTGTGTCCAATAGTTATAGCATTCTAGCACACTCTTGATCTCAATAACATGGGCATGATTCAAAAACAACCTCCTATTAACTCTAACAGAACCAATCTATACAGACCAAGCACATCTTTATACTACTATACTAAATTAAACAAGGGAAACTGAACCAAAATAGACTAGACACAATTAACATAATGTTAAGCTAAACATATAAAGCCAATCACACTAAGCATGACTTACACTAAACTAGCATATTAAACTAAATAAGCAGCTAACAGATGCACCTCGCGTTCATGATATCTACATTCCACTGTGCCCGCAGTATAAAAAAAACAAGCAGAAACTAAGCACATAATGATTAATATGTGAGACAAACAAGCATAAAAAACTAACCAAATAAGCTAATAAGGAGAAAGGGTAAGAGTTACCTTTCTCGTGTGCAGCCTTAGTCAAGTGTTGGACTTGGAGATTCCTTTACTCCTCAAATTCCAAGAACTCAACCACAAAACCCAAAAAACAAGAGAAAACAAACTCTTTAAAATTTTACTTAAAAACTCAAAAAAGTTAAGGATTTCCAATATTTTGGAAATCTCAGGTATTTTCGAGTTCTTTTGAGTATATCAAAATTTATATGCTCAAACTTGTCAAATAACAAAGAAATAGGGTCCTTTAAGTAGGAATCCCCAAAACCCCAATCACAACAATGTGGGATAACTCCCAAAGATGGGGAGGATTCTGTTTATATAGTGGCTTAAATGAGTTTCAAATGCAACTTTGTTGACGCTGAACTTAAAAATAAACAAAAATTAAAATGGTATTGAAGATAGCACGACAGGACTATAACTGAACTGAAAATAATAGCACACTGATGCCGACACAACATCAAGAATAATAACAGAGAAACAGACTGAAAATACTAATAACACCACAACCAAACTACAAAAAAAGGATGAGGGAGAATTACTGACTACAAATTAGCAGTTTAACATTAAACCTAATTAAATTAATCTAACCAAGCAAAACTAAGGCGAGAGGGAAATTACCTTCGTCGAGTGCAGCGAACTGGATTCTAAGCCTTCGATCTATACTCGAACACCACGAAATCGAACTCGCATACGCTCGGACTCGAAATAATTCCAGAGGCAAAATGAAAACAAAAATGACTTAGAATCTTTTAATCGATATCAAGAACGACTTGCGACTGCTAAAATAATATTTCTTAGGGGAATTTTGGGGGTTTCAAGATCTGTTTTTGTAAGGGGATTTTTTGCGATTCCGAACTCAATATTTTCAAGGACTCAAGGGATTCGAGGTTTTTTTTTTTTTCCTCGATCAGCCCGAATCTCTCTTGGTTTCGAGCCAATCCCTAATGAAGGGAGAAGAGAGAGAAGGGAGCGGGGGGGCGCAGATGAGAAAATGAAAAGGAACCCTTTGTTAAATGAAAGGGCGGGTCGGGTCAAATTTTGGACTGGGTTATTTTAAAATGTTGGGCTGGTTGTTTTAAAATGTTGGGCTGGTTGTTTTAAAATGTTGGGCTGGGGTGAATTAAAATGTGAGCTGGCTGGGTAGATGAATAGGGTGCTGGGTCGGATAGATGAATTAAAATATAGGCTGAATGAAAGAAAGAGTTTGGCTTCTAAATTTAAATAAAAGACCCATTTTAATTAATTATATACTAAGTGTGCTAAAATATCCCCTAATATAAAAATATGTATTTATTAGTATTCAGATGAAAATAAAATGACGGTGTAATAGCCGTGCGATAATATATTTGAAATTCAACAGTAAGCAAACGCCATTATTAAATTACGCGAAGATAAATGCGATGCGTGTGCATAAGCTGGTAAAAATACTGAAATGATAAAAAATGTGAATTATAATAATATTGATAGAAAAATAATAATAATAATAATAATAATAATTATTATTATTATTATTATTATTATTATTATTATTATTATTATTATTATAATGGTAGTAGTAAAGAAAATAATAGTAGTGACTACGACAGGATAATGAAACATCGGTATTAATAAAAGTTAATAATTATAAAAAAAAAATATAAATAATTATTCTTAAGTTGTCACAAATATTAAAAGGATAAATAGATAATTCGGAGCAAAGGTGGGACAAAATTGGGTGTCAACACCTTAGTGATAATATAAACCTTGAATTGAAAAAGAATTTTGTCTAAACTTTTAGCAGAAGGGAATTCAATATCTTTTCCTTGAAGGTTGTCTAAGAGCTTAACATGTGACTCTTTTATCTCACCTCAAGTAACAGTTGACTCTTAGCAATAGCTTTTTATTTTTATACAAAATATATTTCTTACAAAATATTATTATACAATATTTGAGTATGTTGTTATAGAGAGGTAATTTTACAAAAAGTATACCACTATAATGCATGTCACTGCTGTTATAGGTAGAATGCTGTTGTAGAGAAGTAAAATATAACATGAAAATCGGTTTCGGAGAAAATCAAGCTGTTATAGTGAAACGTTGTTATAACGAATGACAATTATAGAGAGGTTTGATTGTATCTATAACTAAATACAATCAAACCTCTCTATAGTGGCAGCGTTTGTCCGGAAATTTCATGGTTGTTATAGTGAGCTGTTGTTATGCATGTATACTGGTATTCGATATTTAGATCTCATTTAGATGTTATAAATAAAAGTACGCAAACAATTAACTCTTTGTACTTTTTATGTTATAAATGAAATCAATATATTTGTAAATTTTAAAATCTCAATTGATTTTCATATCTCATAAATTAAAAATTGAAAAGACTAATAAATTACTACTAAATCCATAACTAGTTGTACCGCACAGATAAAGAATTAAAATATATAGAACATATGAATTTTAAATTAATTGAGAATTTAGATATTTCAAGTTTGATGTAAGAACTCTGCAATTGTAGGTTATTTTGTAAATTCTAGTCTCTTAGTGATAAAATAACGTTTGAACTGACAAAAAATTTTGTCCAAACTTTCAGCAAAAGGAAATTCAATAGCTTTCCCTTGAAGGCTGTCTAAGTGCTTAACATTTGACTCTTCTATCTCCAAGTAGCAGTATGTTGAGGCTCTTCATCGACACTTTTATTGTCACATAATATATTTCTTACAAAATATTATTACACGCTATTTGAGTATGACTATTAGAGAGAGGTAATTTTATAAAGAGTGTACCGCTATAACGGATGGCATTGATGTTATAGGCAGAATGTTGTTATAAAGAAGTAAAATACAACATGAAAAATTGGTTTCGGAGAAAATCTGACCGTTATAGTGAAATATTGTTATAACGAATGACAATTATAGATATTTAACTGTATCCACATATATATTCAAATTCAAATGTCTTGATCTTAATAAAACAAATGAGACCTTCAATTCCTATTCACCTTTGCTAAATATCCGGACCATGATGTGGCTAGTACTCCTTGTCATTATTTCCCAGATTTTAGTCGCATTTTTCTTTGTTGTTGGGTTGACTTGTTACCCCGCCAATAATTCGGCTACTTCCCATGAGAAAATGACAATGAAAAAGGTACAATACGCTAGGGGTATGTTTAAAGTAGTTCCTTAATTATATTTTTGAATAATTCTAATTCTTTATGTTTTGCAAAAGAGAGCACGCTTTGGTATCCGTCAAATACACTCTGTCTGTTAGATTAAAATTATTTAACCAGAAACGCTAAGATGTTTCTATTAAATTCTAGAAACTACATTATATAAACACCAAAATCAAACTAAAAATAGCAGAAGTTGGGCCTCAAAAAGCTTCATCACACTCTAGAACTAAACAAAAAATAACGAAATTACCAAAACTTCACTTTCAAATGTGACTTCCAATTAAAAAAAAATAGTTCCACTAATAACTTTACCCGTCGTTTTGAGTATTTGCATTCAAAGTTGAGTGTTGAGCATGTATATAAGACTGTATAACTATTTATGACTTGTTGATATGGTTCGAGTAAAGGCTAAAGGAGCTAGGCGTGGTTTTAAGTAGGTATGGAAATTAAAATAGTTGTTTACAATTATGGGGGCCAGTTCTAGTTAGAGCCACAACGGCTAGGGGGCACTTTAATCACAGTGAAAGATTGGTTCGTTAAAGATTGCCTTATGCTCCAGGTTCGTGACACAATGGATATGAGATAAGCTAGGATATTCCGGTATATAATTTGGGATAAATTTGAAATTTTTTATTATGAGTGAGACAGAGATACTGTCAGTCGTGTGAAACTTTGTGCAGTTGACAAGTGTCCGTCGTGGGACACAGAATTTACCCATTTTACTTTATGTCTCTCTCTTCTTCTTTTTCGGTTCAAACCCATTTCACTTTGCTTTTTTTTTTTTCTTTTTGTTTCAAACCCATTTCACTTCTTTACCACTCTCTTCCTCCTCACCCATTTCCACATACATACATTTTGGGGTCATTTGATACGCGGATTAAGTTATTCCGATATTATAATTTTGGGATTTTAATTTCAAGACTAATTTATTTCACCTGAGAGGTGGGATAAAATAATACCAACCTTGATGGGATAAGATGGGTTATCGAAGACTAACTTTGGGATAAATTTTATACCATGGGACCCACAATCCACATGTCCTACCATAATAAAAAGTTTCCTGGGATGAATTTTTGGCTTGCTGAAGTGGGATCCAAAATCCACTTAGCAAAATATGAAAGGAGACTCACACAAATTTTGCGTGCCCTGTATTACTTGGGCCTCGCACATAATAAAAATTTTCTTTTCTTAATTAACGAGACCTAAAGAATAGTACGGGCCCAAAAGAGAGTGGGAAGATTATTGGGGAGTGAATACGTGCATGTATTACAAGTTAGGAAATGTTCAGGAAGGTAGAGATGCACCTAAGGACGAAATAGAACAAAAAAATCAAAGCAAAGCCTACAGGGATTGACGCCTGCGTTGACGGTGTCATGACTCATGACCAAGTCACGATTGGCGCCAGATGCCTTAACTTGACTGAGAGAACCTTATTGATTGTTCTATTATATTCTACTAGTGAATTTATCCGCGCTTCGCGCGGTCATAAAAATACCAATAATTTACTATATATAATATGGTGACAATTTTCATACTTCAAGCAATATTACATGTTAGAAGTTGTCCACGAAAAATTGTACAATTGACTCTTTCTTAATCAATTATTTCTTTGATTTCTTAAAAGTTGAAGTTTTTAGAGAATTTATGTTCTTTTTATATAATAATGATAATGTTATTTTTAATATACAGTTAATATCTACATAAAAAGTTAGGGGTTTTAAATATTTTTTGAGAGTTGCTCCTTATATATAAAAGTGTAAAATAAAAAATACAAAACAAAAGAATTGTCCAAACTTAGCCGTTTCTGTATGTCCTGAAATACCCACCACTTAATAGTTTGATTCCATAGAGAGAGAAAAAGATATGCTCTAGACGTTTAGAATTCACATGTTATCTTCTTTAAAAGTGAAAGTAGACGTTATACAACATGTTCTGGCAATTTACATTTACATTGAGTTTAAAGCAAATCACATAAACTATTTCACAAATTATTATATATATATATATATATATATATATATATATATATATATATATATATGTGTGTGTGTGTGTGTGTGTGTGTGTGTGTGAAATTTTTTAAATTACCTTATTCTCCCTCCACTAATGTTGCTTTACACATAGTTATACACATAATTAGGAACACTAAATAAAGGGCGTATTTTACATATTAAAACTAAGTTAGTAGTTAACAGACTTCTGAAAAAGTCATAAGTTACTAATTTAAACCAAAATAAACTATATTAATTAAAAATTTCATATAAAACCCTAACTAAAGAGGCATCATAGAGAGTATACGAAATCTAAAAAAAGAAGAAAATAATACAATAAACACATTATTCCTGCAGCTTTAATCATTATAAATAGAAGAAAATTTGGGAATCAAAGCATAATTGTCATAGCTTTTGTCGACATCCACTCCCGCAAGCCACTCACCATCAAGAGCCTTTTTAGAAGCCAAGCCAAACCAAAACATAAATATAATACTGTAATAAATACAACAATGTTACTACTTCAATTATGGAATGAAAAGGACAACCTTTTAATTTGATAGGAGTCTCATAAAATAAAACATAAGAATTTATATAGACAAATCTAAAGGAATACGATGAGGTCATGCATGTCTTAAACTTCTAAACTAATTATTCGGCATTTATGGACCTGAAAATCATGGGAGTTATGAACATTATTAAAAGTAAAAAATAAAGAGGTGTGAGTAATAAAGATGGTATTTTTCAAAGAACATAAATGGAAAAAATGAGAGAATTTTGACAATTACTGCGAAAACATCTTAAATATAAGAATAAAGTATAACCAAAATTTTAATCTTTTGGATAAATTAAGAGGACAAAACTGCAAAATGTGATGTAATCAAAAAAGTATAAATAGCCATTGCTTCTTCTCTAGCCTCTACCTTTTATTTCTTCTCCCTCTTTTCTCTCATTGTTTTTTTGTTTTATATTTTTTTCTTTTCTCTCATTTCTCCCTCTTTCCTACTCACGAAACTCATAAAGACAAAGAAAGAAAAATATCCGACACAATCTAGTCTGCGAAGAAAGAAGAAGAATCATCTCACAAATGTAGACTTAGGACAAACTTTGACAATTTTAGGCTTTTAGCATTGAATTAATGCCAAACACAATAAAAAAAGTAAATAAGAGAGACATAATAAATAATTTTTTATTTACTTTCCACTAAATGTTATGATATACATTAAAGGTTTTTAGGCGAAAACGGTATAGAGCTCACTAATTAATTCAACAGTAAATTTTTTACCTAAAAGTCGGTGTTGGTTTAACAGTAGAGTACACTGATCAAAGAAATTTACCTAGAATATACAAACCAATAATTTAATGCTATAACAATTAGTTTGCATGGAGTAAACTGAAGACTATAAACAATAAAGAAACTGATAAATTATGGTCCTATGTGAAACTAAAAATAGAGTTTCATCCTTATATGAAGATGTCTTTAGACTCATCCTCACATGAAGATGGTTTTTTGAAATAGGAAAGTTGACAGGTTTTAGACTATTAAGCATAATGAGCAGTAGTGTGGAAGTATAATGTACCCAAGAATAAATCTGAATCTCTAACAACAAATAAAAATAAAGCTTACCAAAAAAAATAAAAAAGAGGCTAGACATTGCTGCTAGCTTGAGCTTCTTCAGTGAGATGAACCCATCTCATTATCTCAATCCTGCAAAATTTTATGCAAAACAATACCCACAAGACAGTAAAAACAAAAAGGAAATAGAAGCAAAAATTCTGGTCTTGGAGATGTTACATATATACACGGGTAATAATGAAATTGTAGAGTTAAGAATGAGGGTAAACTGTTGGAATTCAGTATGATTAAGAGAATTAAAGAATGATTTTACAGTTTTTTAAATCATAGCACATTTAATAAAATAAAGAGAGTTAATGGAGGATATAGAACGGTGCCTGTTGAATTTTCTTAACCTATAACAGTTTTTATCATTAATAAAGCACTTACAAAAGAAGAGGAAGAAAAATTGTAGGGGGGAAAAAATAAAGGAGACCAAAAAAAAAATACTGAAGGAGACAGTTTGTTTTTGTGACCGTTGAACACTGAAAGTCTTCAACGTTTATCCCTTTTTATTGAGCAATTAGTGTAGACATTTATTGACATCTTATAGGGTGAGTGTATTTTTTAGCATATAGTTTGAGAGAAATATTAGAAAAAAGGTCAAAAAATTGACAAAAAAGATAAATATCAATAGAGGCCATAGAGAGGTGTCACATCACCTTGTCTATGCCTAGCTTTATATTATATATAGATTTCTATTTATTATACAATGCATCTCAACATAACTCAAGGAAATTCAAAGAAATTCTTTTATGAAACTTTAAATGAAATAACAAATTGAAAGTTTAATGGTCTCTCTTTACTGTCAAGTAAAAGATTGACCGTGGACATTCACGACCCCATTCTAAAACTAGCCTCTAACATAGTAACATTAATGAATTGACAGACCGTTGAAGACAAAAATTCCCTCGCAATGGTAAGAGCTCCCTCTTACTAGTGATTTCTAAAAACATGCCTCAGAGGAAAATTGGGAGGGCAGGTTGATGATCTTGCTGGATCTTTAGGCCACAGTTATTCTATGCATATGTAGATATAGCAGGTAGAGGTTCCTTAGCTGACCAATAACCCCAACGTTCATTCAGTCCATAGTTAGTTGTCTTGTTCATTCGCGTCCGGAGTATTCTTCATCTCTAGTTATTTTTTTGTTGGTTCGTAGATGCTCATGATTAGTTTGTACCGACCTCATAATTATATATACGGAGGTGCTTATTCAATTTATGTCTTTAACTTCAATTTGATAATAATTTTAGTGAAAATGAAGGGTTAAATATTATGGTTCGTTTGACACGGGGGTTGTTGGGTGCCAATCACGGCAATAATTTTTTTTCATGACAATTCCATTAATTAACAATCCTTTTTGAATAACTATTTCTGTCGCCATTGATTTTCTAGTCTCTTTTCCTATTATATGACATTCCAATTATTTCCTCAACTGATATTTCAATGTACAAGATGTTTACCCATAAATCGGTAGAGTTGAATTTGTATATGTGGTCAAGCACACGAGAAACAATATGATCAAAATGATGAGATAATCAACAGTAATAGAAGAGCACAAAACACAGTATAATTTAAGAGCTTCGCTAGTCAAAGATAGTATAGTATTTAGATCGTCTCCATAGGGATTGGTACAAACAATTACTCAAACAAAATCCTGCTTAGTATTATTTAGGTGATCAAAACTTGAGTTTGTTGTGGTAATAAACCACGATTATCGACTACAACTTAATTAAAGACAACTGACAACGAAAGAAAAGGTTACTATTAATATTAGAAGTAAGGATAGTAGACAAGACATATGCTATATTTTAGCAATTAGACCCAATTCGTTTTTATCATTCTCCTCTAAATTTTATTGAGTCTCTCAAATTCAATAAGTCATTAGTTTAGTACGCAAGAATCTAATAAACATCTTCCGATTATTTATACAGATTTCACAAAATAAACTAATGTAAACCCTGAGAATGTTCAAAAACTATGGATAGAAATAGATCTTCAGACGACTTCTCACGAATATAGTCAGCTTATAACCCAAGATAAATTATTCAAGAGTCTCTTTCGATTACTCAATAAAATCATTCAATCATGAGCAAAATTAGATTTATATCGAGATAATTCATAAAAGACTTTCTCTTCCGATTAAAGCATTCAAGAATATCTCAACAATCAAGTAAAACTACTATTCATGAATTCAAGACTAATGAAAAGCCCTGTGAATATATGCAAGAAAACATTAAGGGTTTAGTATAAAGGAAAACGTCTCTCGAATATTTTCCTCTCTTGGCTCAATCAATAACTCAAGAAGCTCTTTTGATTACTTAGAATAATCACCAATCAAAACCAAACAAAATACTCTCCAATTCAATTCAAAACTCCATTAACGAATTCAAGCAATAAAACAAGAATCGAATCTAAAAATGCCAATCAATACATCATGTCCTGTCAAAACCCTATAAGAAACTCCTCCATAATAGAACAAAAGAACATAGAAGAAATAGAAGTAGAAAACATTACAACCGACGATTTATCCAAACTTCCGTATTGAATCGAATCGTGAAGGAAATAATTAATTTAGCTGTCAAATCCTCTTCTACGCTTCTCCATGCCTCCTAGATAAAAAGGTCCCTAGATAACCTAATTAGGATGAGCTAAAACATTATATAGTCCCAGGGATTTTTTCGTAAAATATCGAAATTAGCCTTGAATTAAATTCCTTGTTGGCTCGCTGTGCGATCGCGCAGTTGGCTAGCACTTGGCACAACATTATGACCAGCAATTTCACAAACTGCCTCTCCTGCGCGATGACTTGTACGATGACACTCCCACGTGCGCGATCGCGCACCACTTCGTGTGTAGTTTCTCACTTGTTTCATCCTATTTTCATCCATTTTGCTCTCCATTTTGGCTCATCCTCAACTACACATAAAATGACACAATTTAGCAATATCCACACATAAAATCTCTAACTTCACATAAAAAACATGACAAATAAGCTCATAAAACTCGAGAAATACCTAACCATCAAATAACCCCACAGTTAAGTTTTGCTCATCCCGAGCAAATTTAAAGCATTAGCTTCACCAAAACTACGATGCACAAGACATTAGAGACAAGAATCAACTCAAACCAAACTCATGACTGCGTACAACACTTATCATTGGTATCTCTAACCTATTGGAAATCAAAGTTAAATCAAAATATCAATCATTGACATGTCTCACCAAAAAGAAGACACCTTTGTGTCACACAATAAAATCATGAACAAACATTGTTGCACCCTATTTTTACCAAAGGTTAAACAAAGCACAACTTATGGAACTCTAAATAATTAATTATATACAGAGTCGCCACCTAGCATTTAAGGTATACTAGGGTACCTATAAATTATTAATATATGCAATTTAATATAGTCTACGAAAATAAGTGAGATTCTAGGTAAGGGTTCAAATTATTCCGAAGGGAAGGTATTAGGCATCCTTCAGAATCCACAAATGTGGTTCACGGCTGGACCAATTTAAACTATACGAGGGATGTGTAAAAAGGCTTTATTATTTACAAAAATTAATAGAATTTAGACTAAAGAATAATATGAATATTCACATAAATAATCATGCAATACGTATTTTATACATATGTGATATAATAATTATTATAAAAAAAAGTTATGTGCAACTTAGAAGCTTGGGTATGTGACAAAGGTATAAAAAATGGGCATGAAATTATTTTGCCCTCGAAGTGAGTTAACTAATTTAACTAGCTAAGTATGTACGCCTAATCAATTAATTATGAGAGTATATTCTAAAGCCTAAATATTGAGGCAAATCACCCTATTTATTCACTTAAGTGTGCTAAGCTATTGAATTAAAACTCTAGCAAAACATGATAACTATAAGAATATTAATTACAAAAATAATAACTGTCTAATATTAATATGTCTAAAACACATAAAATTTAAATCGGCTAAGTAGATCATAAATAAATACCACCAACCTACACCCTAAAAAATAAAGTTGCACTATATTTTATGCTTGCATAATTTAAGAATGTAAAATAAATATAAACAAAGAATCTAAGAAGCTATTTGAACTTCTTTTGAGTGTCATCTTCAAAAAATAACTTCGGATACCTGCATGAGACTTAATAAAAAAATGTTAGTAAGAGAATAAATAATTATCGGATGAATTAAAAAAATAATGAATAAACTAAAAATAAAAATCCGTCTTTGTACATGGAAGGCCTTGGAAATCGACGGAAATTTCTTCATCGGCCATGGTGTGAAACAATGCAGCACAACAACACACAATATCAACAAGCAAGAAAACCTGCTTCCATGTGGGTGAATTTTCACCAAAAAGGCAAGTTTCATCAATCACAACCTGAGCATGATTGGGCACGACTTGCAAAGGAATAACAATCATCAAAACCTTCTTTTCTTTATCTTGCAAGTAAGGCTTCAAAAATGACCAACCAGTTCCAATCAAAACTATCAAAGTGAACAAATTAATACCCCTCAAGAAGCTAAATATATAAAACAAAACGTCCCAACCATGAGCAGTACCAGTCTTCTTAATATACGATTTATCCTCAGCCTCACACAGCAAATTCAATACTTTCAAGATCACAACAGCAAGCATAAAGAAATGAATCCCATAAACAAATAACCTTTTCTTGTAAAATGCAAAAACCCATAAAACCCCCATTAAAACATACACTACAAGAAACAAATAATAAATCACTGGAAGAGCAGTCTTGCCTGCAGACAGAAAATAAAGATTCCCACTTTCGGGTTATAATTATACATAACCGAATGAACATTCATTGAAACTTCCAAATTAGGCATGCAATTAGCAAAAACAAGAGTGAATTGATTCGCTTCACCGACACTAAAAGAAGTATTGAATTGTTTCACAGATGGTTGTTCAAGAACGTGTTGCCAAGCTTCACGTGTAACAAGGGAAAATCCAATTCAGATGGAATGGGTTCGGGTCCAGATTTCGAGTGGGATAAGGTGATGTCGGTTACAGTGAGGTTAAGACGACCGAAATGGGTGAACCCGAATTCATCAAAGGGGATTGTAGAACGTGAATCGGATTGGATCTCTGCTAATGCGGTGGTAATTAAGACAGTAAAGACTATAGAGAAAAGAGAACAATTGAACAGAGCAACCTTGTTTAGTACTACAAGAAAAATGTATTGCGGGTTTTGGGGTTTTTATGGATTGATAAGAAATGTGAGGTGAAGTGTAAGGTTTGCTTGTTGGTTATGATGGTTGACTGAGAGGTGTGGCGGAGGTTCGCCGGAGCTCGGAGCTCCGGCGTAGAAGGTGGCGGCAGGAAAGAAAGGTGTGAGGAGAGGGAAATGTTTAGGGTTTTTGTTAGGAGAGAAGAAGAGCCAAATCTGAAAATTAGGGTGTGTTTGTGCAAATATGTGTTGGATTTCCAATCATTAAATTAATCCCCCCTTTTTCTTATAATATAAACAAACACCCCTTTTTATGCCCAAAAATAATGAAACCATACCCCTTTGTCCCCAACACATCACCTCAATCAACAATTTTTTTAAAAAAAGTGATAAGACCTTTACTTGATCGAATTCTTGCTCCGCGTTTAAAAATTAATTGCTGCAATTTTTTCTACACTGTCGGACTGCACTAAAATATAATTAATTAATACATGTATAAATAATAACGTAAGTATAAAATATAAATATTAATGTGCAAGATATGAAAATGTATTGCTATAAAATTAAGAAACAATTTAATTGCACGAACATGGTAATATTGTGCTATACATGTGCAAAATAATGGTTCTTGAAAAAAAAAAAGACAATAAATTGAGAAAATTCCTAAATTAAGGATAATCATCAATAAATTGTTGAAAAAATGTAAAAATGTGTAAAAAATGTATTTCGTGCTCTTTAACGAATCAGGGCCCCCCAAAACGTTAATTTTAAGCACGTCGAGCCAAAATTAGGTGTCAACAAACATCTCAGAAAATCTTTATTCAAGTGCGCTCACACTCACAAAGAAGTACATCATACTCTTCAAGAATGCCATAGGCCTGGCAATCGAGTGACTCTCCACTAATGCAGTACTTCTCAAGTTGGGATCTTGTAGGACTTTGTATTTGGTTGTAACGTAGGCTAAGGGATAGGTAGGATTATATGGATAAAAGTGACGCAATCCCCTCGTGGCACAACACTAATTGAGTCTTTAGTAAAACAACATTACTTCATATTTATTTTCTTTCAACAAAATCAACCAAACCACCATTTATATCTCCCTTCTTTTGTTTTTCTTTTTCTTTTTCTTTACATTCTATTTAAAAAAAAAAAAAATCCTTCAACACCATTCTTTCTAATTTTTCACCTTTTCAATTCGTAGCACAAACAAGGAACCTTTTCTTCTTTTTTCACGATTAAATTCCCTCACACCTATTTCTTGCAATAAAGCTCAAGTAAAGGGCCAAAAAGAGGACAAGGTGAACCAAAGATCAAGATATATATACACAAAAGGCTAAGGGTAAATATTTGGCTATCAAAAGAATAGGAATTTATCATTAGGCATAAAGAGGTTGACTAGGGATGATAACAATTAATGATCGGTCTATTTAGGCTAAAAGGAAAAAACAAAGAGCTTACGATCCTTTCCCTACTTAAAGAGTGTCTTAAAATTTTTCCCTCAAATCACTACCAAGCCAAGTTCTATATTCTCTCAGAGTATGATTATTGGTTAAAACTTCCTTACCACACACATTCTCAAGAATTGATAAACTCAACTTCAATTGTCAATAAGTTCATTTAACTTTCAGAAAAAGCGAGCATATATTCTACAGGCTGGAAACAATAAACTCCGCCTCTAAGTCGTGTTAAAAAATTCAACACAACTCTATCCTAATAAGTGTTTGGTTCAAAACATTACAACCATAGTAAAGAACCAAACAAGAAACCCATGGAAGTACAATCAAGAAGTTATACTAAAAATAAAGAGGAAAACTTTATTTTTTAATACTCAAAGAAAAGTAATATATACAATCCCTTACCCCCACACTTAAATTGTGACATGTCTATAAAGGAAACTCTCCTGAATTTTTTCCTTATCCGAGAACTTATGAACTCAACCCCTAATTCTGAACTCATTCCTTGTTTTCACTTTTTGGGGTTCTTTATGGATCTCATTACGCTAAATTCTTTTTGAGAATATATGTAAGCCCACCCTTTTCTTTCTTTCTTGCTCTCTTTTTGAGCAGTGAATTGTTCCTGCAGGATGATCCTCAACTTGTTCCTACATTCTTTCATAGGATCAATCAATGCATCTTCTTGAAAATCCCCAAAAATAAGATCCACATGGTCAAGGTTAGAATAAGAAAACAAAGAAGAAAGCTCATGAGAATATTCATCCTCTATGTTCAAGACCATTTGTTTCTCATTCCCCTCCAATGAAGGTTGTAGACGTGGAAAAGTAGATGGGGTTTTGAACTCTTCTTCCATTGCTTCACAACCAACCGAAGTCTGATCATCCTTAATCATCTCAATAGAATCAGAGTCCTCTTGTAGCGTAGCAACTTCCCTCTCTGAATGCTCATTCTCACATGGTGTCTCCTCTATATATTCTCCATCACAATGTAGTAAGTTTTCTGACATCATACTTACTAACTGACTCATTTGCATTGTTAGGTTCTCAATGAATACATCATTTTGTATATATCTCTCTTCAACACCTTTTATGAATTTATACATAAGCTCTTCTAAGCTACCCTTCTCCTCTTGAAGTGGTTGTCTCACTTCTCTCTTATTTCAATCACTAGTGTACTTGGCCGCACTTCGTGCGGTCGTAAAAAAGGAATTTAACTATGACTAGAATCGTAAACTTATGTAAAACTTATTTGACGTGTGACACAAAAAACCAATCTAAATTGGCATATGTAAATTTGAATAAGAAAACCATATACAAAAACTAAGCATTATTTTAGTGGAGGAGAACACCTCATAATAAGAGGAAATTCACATAAAATGAAAGAAAATTAACGTGATATATAAAAAGTTTGCATCTAAAAGTATTAAATTTTTACTGCAATAAATATGATAAGAAATTAAACTAAGATTCAAAAAAGTATTAAATAAAGAAATGAATTTCATAAAAAAAAATTACTTCCAATTCTCATCTGGTTAAACTAAAATTTCCAATCCAAACCAAATTTGACAGATCTAACATTAAAATACATAGTAGTCTAGGATGAACTAATACTTCTAAAAATAAACATTGGGCAAGAAAAACTTTAAAGAAACAATTTAAAATAAGTAAATTAACACTAAAAGGACTATATAAAAATGTCAAGAAAAGAGTGAAATGAAGAAAGTTTTTACCTTTTTAAAGCTTATCAAGAAGGATTTATAACTAAAACATCGTGAGAATTTATATTTAGACATTTTTATTTTAAGTAATAAGAAGAAAGGCTAAAAATGAGAAAAAAGTGGTCTAAGTGAAGTGTCATATTGCCTACTTTATTCCCAAAATTTATTACATATCTCAGCTATTTTATGAACTTTCCTTAATCCGCTCGTAAGAAGAAAAATAATGAGGTGTACCTGCTCCAAAAGGTAGATTATGAGTAAGACAATCTAACTAAAATATTTGATGAAGCTAACAATTTACAAATAATGAATTTAAACATACATCCTAACAAATTGAAAATACTATTTATATACATCCAGGCAACAAAGTGCAAAGTCTCATAATCATAATTTTCACAACATCGATACCACAAGCTTGCAAAAGTTGCTTTGACTCATAACTTGCATAGTATTAGTTAATCACTTTTGAAATGAAAGTGAAATAGGAAGAAGCAATTTATATTCCTTCAAACTAACCAACGCTCCCTTCTTTCCTTTCTTTGTTGTCCAGCGAGAAGTCTGCCATAGATTTAGCGGCGATTATTTAGCTTTTGTATTGCCGAAAAATGTGACTTCAGTTTGATAAAAAGAAGTAAAAATAAATTATAAAAGAAACTCAAAAAAAAAAAAAATAGAATATGCAATCCAAAGAGAGGACATCGTCGCATGATGTGATCTTTTTTCAGAAAGATCAAACCATGATGCGGACCGTGCCATAGCCTAAATCTTCTGGGATGAACTTATGGTTTCTGAAGGAAAAGAAAAAAAAAACTCAGTGATGAACAAAACAGATGACGAGTCTGATAAAGAAAAAAAAAGAGAGAGAGAGGACATCAAGTTTATTTATGGAGAGAAAAAATATGAGAATGAGGCAAAGAATTAATTCTCCATTATCACTATTACTGTTCGCTTTTACGCGGGTAAGACATAAAAGTTACTAAGAGATTTTTGGTGCTCTAATTGGATTTTAGTATTTTAAGAGTCTCCACGTAATTTATTAAAGGAAAATAAGAAAAAATCGGGTAAAATTTTTTTCAAGCAAGAGAGAAATCTTTTGGTACCAAAGTTCGAGGTAAGAGTTCTGGTGATCCCTAGGGAAGGTTTTAAGCACCCTATTATTAAGGATTCGTAGAATACGGTTGACCTACGAGCTTCAATGTGTGATTAATGTATTTACTTATTTAAAAGTGTTTAGTTTTCTGCAAAAATGTAATTCTTATTCACATCATAAATTTCAAGAAAAAATTCGGCCAAAACTCCCCTTATAAAAGGGGTTTTGGTTTAGAAAAATCCGCGCAAGTGTTCAATTCACTTTGTTGCTGGACTAGGACACACTCGAAATTTCTCCCGAGTAGAGTCGCTACTATTCTAGTCCTAACAAAATGGGTTTAGTACCTACGGGTTTTTATATATATGACACAACTACACATAAAATGACACAATTTAGCAATATCCACAAGTAAAATCTCTAACTTCACATAAAAATCACGTCAAATAAGATCATAAAACCCGAAGAATATCTAACCATCAGTAACAAGTAAAATTATTGGAATGAAAGCAAGTAATAATCAAAGTAGATATCCTGAGCCTTGCAGAAACTGCGAGCTAGAGTCTACGGGCAAATGTATTGCTAAAGCCTTGAAAGCTTGATCACAAACAATGGAATGCCAAGAACAATATAAGTATGTTGTTTTGCTATAAAGTTTCAGATGTCTTTACAGTGAAATGAGAATCTCTAGGCACCCATTCCATGTATCGTGCCCCCATTAATTTTGAATATTAATGCTAAGGCAATAATGAATAATAAAAAGAGAAATAATGAATATTAAAAAGGGCAATAATGATCATTAAAGGCTTGAGGAAGACTCGGGGTCTCTTTGTAATGGACGAACGTTGGACTTCGCATGACCGGTATAAATGAGCGACCTTAAAGTCTTTTTGTTGTTAAGCCTCTGGAGACGGGATGGTACTTCACTTCTCCGAGGTCATGCGAGTATTCCCAGAGCTTCTCCCTTTCTAACTCAAGTATGACCTGTTATCATTGCCACGTGTGTTGACACCTAATTTTGGCTCGACGTGTTTAAAATTAATGTTTCAAGTGGTCTTGATTCGTTAAAGAGCACGAAATGGATTTTTACACATTTTTACATTTTTCGACAATTTATTGATGATTATCCTTATTTTTGGAATTTTATTAATTTATTGTCATTTTCAAGAATCATTATTTTTGCACATGTACAGCGTAATACTACCATTTTTTGTGCAGTTAATAATCGTTTCTTAATTTTATAGAGTGTATATTTTGATATCTTATACATTAATATTTATATTTTATACATGCATTATTGTTTATACATATATTAGTTAACTATATTTTAGTACAATCCGTCAGTACATAGAGAAAATCGAAGCAATTAATTCTTAAGCGCAGAGCAAGAATTCAATCAAGTTAAGGTCTTGTCACTTTTTAAAATGGTGACATTTGAACTGATGAGTTGGGTTCTTCATCTATTGGCTAACAAAATTTTTAAACATTGGTTAAAAGGGTGAAATCCCCATTGGACAATAACCTAAAGACCAAATGTGGCATTAAGGGGACAATATAGTGTAGTCCTTTATTTTTTGGACACAACAAGGGATCATTTTGTATTATAAATAGATGAGATGTGTCTTCATATTATTTCATCACTTGCACACTACCTTACACACATTTTTCTTCTCCCTACACTCTCTAGATTTTTTTTTTCTATAGGAAGACTAGCAAGGCTAGCACTTTCTTCCTCTTTTTATATTTTTTTTAATTGCCTTTATATTTCATTCATACATTGCTTCTTTCCTTATTCACATATATTGTCTTTACATTTATTTACTTGCATTGTCTTTATATTTTTTTTATATATATATTTCCTTTATATTTATTTATCTATATTATTTTTACATTTATTTATATACATACATTATGTCTTTATATTTCTTCATATATTGTTTCTATATTTTTTGTATTCTGTCATGACCCAATTTCACAAAGTCATGCGGGCACCAACCTACCCACCTCAGTAGGCGAACCCTTTATTAAACCTTCACACACACAATACATATAGCGGAAGAAAATAAGCAACGAAGCCTGTCATTCGAATATATAATAAATGCAGAAGTAATCATAAACCACCCCAGTATCTGGTCTGGTCATACAAGAGCACTAACTAAATACTACAAGTCTGAAGATGAAAAAGTCTAAAAATACAACTGTCTCGAAATAGAGTAAGACAAGTAAGTAAAGGAAAGAACATTCGGGCAGCAGCCGTCATCGTGCTCACCCTGGAATGACTCTACAACAGCCTCGCCGATCAGCCGCGAGGGAAAAGAGTGAACCTGTCTAATACTCTGCATTCATAAAAGAATACATCAAGCGTAGGTCAGTACAAAACAACAATACTGGTAGGTATCGTAGGCCGACTAAGACTAGTTGACATATATAAAGACAATAAGGTAAAAGAAAACAAGTAAACGATAGAATACAAGTCATGTTTTTCCACGTAATCACCATTCCTATCTAACCTTATGTTATAGCAACTAATCTCAATTGTTCCAACCATTCACATATATCAAACAAGTCTACTAGTACGATTCAATCAACGTAGTCTAACTCACAAACAACCAAGAAGTATAACCAATACCATAACCAAGTCATAATCAACCAAGAAGTATAATCAAAGCAATGCAATATGAGGTATGAATGCAATGCGATGCAATGCAATGCCTGTACTCTTATACTCCGACGGCGGAATACCTCCACACCTCGGCAGCACAACCCATGGGGGACCCGCGAAGTCTAAGCACTGTCACTCCGCACACAGCTCAGAGGACCAAATATCCAAAAATCTCATAACATTTGTGTTCCATATCAGTCACTCCGCACACAGATCAGTGATGACTCAGTATCCAATATGTCTTAGAAAATATCAGTCACTCCGCACACAGCCCAGAGATGACTCAATATCCCATACAATAATGTATGTAGTATGAATATGATACAAGTACAATATCAATGAATCATATCAATCAACCGTGCCACGCAGGGGCACACACGTAATATCATCATCAAGGCAACAAGATAAACCACAATGAATTCACAACTCTCAATACTACTAATAATCAAGTCTCACAATATCATAGTCATCAATGGTTCCTTCTCATTTCTATGATCAGTACCAATCACAAGGCCTAACAATTTAGCATAAGTATTTCCACCTAGGTCATTCCGTATCACACAGCCTACATAACCTGTCATCCCGTGTCACAAGCCTAGGATGACTCAATAATCTATATGCTATGAATATGAGTATGAATATGGAATCGTGCAAGTACAATCCGTGAACAATATCAAGTTCAAGCCGTGCCAAACATAGTGCACTAATATCACAAATAATACACAACCGTACCATACAAAGCGCACCAATATCATCGACAATGATCCACAGAGTAATTATAACGAATCTCCAATTTCCATAACAATAAGGATCAAATATCCCAAGATTGCTATACCAATAACAAGGCCTACATTAAGTATTAGTATCAATATCAATACATTTCATCCTTCCGTTTGACTCCCAATTCACAAACAATCCACCAATTTATACACAACATACCAAATAAGGTCCTATGAAGTCTACAGGCCACAAGCCCGATCAAACAAGTCACAAGCAATACCAAACCCTAAGGTTTACATGAATCTCTGACAATATTATCTAAATATTAGCTTTGCTAGTCGAAGTCTCACTACAAAGGTAAATTGTAACCTACCTGGCAGGCCGAGCAGCAATCTCAAGTCAAACTTGCGCCTTTCCTTTAGGTCAAGCCTCAAGATAATCAAAGTCTACCATATTCGAATGCGGAATTAGAAACAAGAAGAAGGCATTTAACAACTTAACTCTTATTAAATCACCAAATTCCAACCCATAAACTAGGGTTCATAAACTAATAAAGTAAAAATAATAATCTAAAGCTCTCACCATGGAATTAGTGTTTTAGATGTTCAATTCCCATTAATAATCAACTAATTTAGTTAACAATTACTCAAAATTTGGATTATATAGAAAACCCCCAAATTTGGGTATAAACCCTAGCCTTTAATTCACAAATTAAGCCTTAGAAATGAAAGGAAACATGTTTATATAGTTTATAATCACCACTTTCTTGCTTAATGAAGCTAACCCAACCAATAATATAAGATTCCAAAGCCAAGAACTCATTAGGAGGAAAAAACCCATAAAAACCCCTCTTTTAATCTTAAGCTTTTTATGGAAAATATGAATCTAGCTAGTTTGTTCCCAACATATTCAAGCATATTCAACATTAATCTTACTATTTAGGAAGATTCTAGCAACAAAAAATGATTTAGAGCTTAACTCAAGAACCAATTGAAGACCCATTAGATTCTATGAATTCTAGATTATGCTAGATGATTAAGAGAGGTTAACAAAATCACAATAAGGTAGGAATGTTACTTTAGGGACGAAATCACTTTAAAACCCTCAAATTCACCTCCATAAAGCTCTCAAGTCGGGATAGAAATAATGATTAGGGTTTTGGGGTTTTAAACTTATAAAATAAGGTCAGTCTCAATCAACACCGCTACAGCGGTCATATGACCGCCCCGACAGTACCGCCCCAGCGGCTGCGCAGACTGTTACGACTGTCCTGGACAAAATACATATTGCCGCTGCAGCGGCTATCCCACCGCTACAGCGGTGCTGCCCCAGCGGACACCAGACACCAGAATTTTTCCCAACTTCCACAATTTCATCCCGAAATCCGGCATTCACCAGAGACCTGAAACATACAAACCAAACATGCAGATATACATAAAAATGCACTACGAACACACTCGTAGCCATGGAATTCCCATCAAGGTCTTGTTGACCGAGTCAACCCCTGATACCTCAAAACTAACTTTCCAACCCAGGTCCCAAAATGCACCCGAGCGCATTGGGAATCGATATGAACCTGCATACAAGTTCTAAATGACCATCCGGACCTCTCGGAATCGACGGATCCCCGAAAAAGGTCCGTTTACTCAAAAGTCAATTTTGAGTCAACTCATTTTAACTTAAAGCCCAATTTTTATAGAAAACATTCTAAGGCCAACAACGATGCCTAGGAAGTCATGCCAACTATCTCCTTGGGTCAAAATAGTTCTAATGAGACTCGGGAATGGGTCAACGAAGACAAAAACGGAATAATCACGGTAATGACAAAACAGGTCGTTACATATTCTCTATATATTTTTCTTTGCATTTTACATACATTTTCCTTACACTTTAACCCACACTTTTCCTTTATATTATCTTAGATCTAACTATTCTTTTTATATATTTTTTATACACATACGTTATATAATACACAGGTACATATTTACATTACTTAACTACTAAGAAAAGAAGGGACAAACTTTTCATTAAAAGGAATGCACTTATTGCCTCCACATTTTTCATGCATTATCTTTATATTTTGCTATATTGTCTCTACAACTTTATTTATTTTCAATACATGTATACATTGTCAAGCATTTTATTTACACTTTTGTCAATACCATCACACTACATGCCTATTTTGTTTTCTATACATTTTGTTATTTACATTTTCTCTACATTGGCTATACATCATATTTATACTTACCTATATTTTCATTTTTATTCTTATGTTTTTTTTTACATACATTATTCACCTATACATTTTTTACATTACATACATTAGATTAATCTTAGGGTCAAATCAAGTTTCATCATTCTTTTGTCAAATCACTTTTTCAAACACTTTATGTCAAATCACCTTTTCAATGACTTTTTGTCAAATTACTTTTCAAGAACTTGGTCACATTACTTTTTCAAAGAATCTTTATCAAATCACTTTTTAAAGACTTTATGTCATATATCTTACTTTTTGACTTTTTCAAATTATTCTAACTAATACTTTTCTTTCATCTTGCAATTTATTAAAAATATTACACTTTTGATCGATGAAGAAATTTTCTTCTGATTTCCAAGGCCTCCCCAGTACAAAAGACGAGTTTTTATTTTAAGTTTATTTGTTATTTCTTTAATTTATTTGATAGTTATTTATTCTTCGACTAACATTTTTACGAAGTGTTTATACAGGTACCACGAGATACATCCCGAATACGATACTCAGGAGGAACCCGAGGACCTTAATTGAATCATTGTTTGTATATACTTTGGAGTTCTTTAAAATTGAACAATGCATAAACTCGCAGTATAGTGGAAACTTTATTTGTCAGACATGGATATTTCTGTACTTGTTGTTGACACCCAATTTTGTCCCTCCTTTATTTCAATTTATTTCCTTGGACTTAAACAGATCCCATTTTCGTGCAATACTTTCTGCTCTCTTCTTCTATTTTAAACGAAAAGCCAAGCTCCTTTCTCTCCAACTCAGACCGTGCCTCTCCATTTCTACGAAATTTCTTGCTTTAACGTGCAAAATTTCAGAAGTTGACTGCTCAAGATCAAAACCAACAGCTTTGTTCAAATTCAAACGGTTTTTATCCCGCCTAAAATATATATCATTGCATAAACCCTACCGTTTGGGGGATATATATAGACCTCTAACTCCTCAGCCGAAAGAGGAGGTTTTTTTTGGTCCGTGGCTTACTCCTAAGATTTCATACTACTTGATAAGCCACTTTTATTTGTTCTTGAACACTTCTCATAGATAAGAATTTCTGGTCTGTTTCCATTCGAGACTCGAATTTGTTCGTGAGTAAGAGAGTAGATCAGGATCGTCGTCCTATTTCACTGCACCCGCAAGAGGTAAAATCCGATTCTATTACGACTTGTTCTTCTCTAGTTTCAGATTCTATGTTCGCGTAAAGAGAAATCATGTTTTGATGTCTTGTTGTTACCATTTTCACTTAAATTTGTGCTATCAGCTACTGTTTTCTTTTTAGGTCTCTCAAAGGCTATTCTTTCACTAATATAGAAATCATGTTTTTATTAAAGTGTGACTATCAATATTCGTACTAGAATTCATTTGGGTGGCGAAAATCAGATTTTAGAAAGGTAACTCGTGACCATTTTTGAACAAGCTCGAAAAAGTGGGTTTGAGTTCAAATTTGATTTTTGTGAGAAATTAGGAGTTGATGTTGTTTTGACTTATTGAAAATAGTTTAAGGAGGTTGTCTACAAATTTTGAAGGCATTTCATGAAGATGTGGACTATTTTTTCTTAACAAGAATTGCAATCTGAAATCGCATAAAACGTTTCTATCTATAGCTAGCAACATGTTTTAGATTTTTAGACAAGGCAGATACATTTTTAAAAACTGTTATAAACTTTTATATAAGGTAGAGACAATATTTAGATAGGTATATATATGCTTTTTAATAATGTATAAGGGTGTAGCATTGTTGCAGAATACATGTGGCTACGCGGGTATAAGCAGAAAATTGACTATATGGGTGCAAATTATTGTATTGATGTTAAATTTCATTTTTGACAATCAACCAACAAAGTAGCTGGTTGGTTGATTAGTTATTAAAAGTTGAAGGATGTCCTGTGTGGTTCATTCACTATGCCTGGAATATATACTCCCGTTTGTACTAGAAGTCACTTTCGCGGCTAAAATGAAGTTTCAAGTATTTTGTCACCTAGTAGCCGCTAAAATACAAGAGTATTTGGGAGATCTTAGTTGATACAAGGGAGTCCAGTTTATGCAACAAAGTTGAATTGGGTAAAGATTTGTAAGGGCTAAATTTGACAGATGATGATGTAACTATTACCCTCTCCGTTTCAAAAAGATTGTTTTACATTTTTTATTAGTTTATCCTAAAAAATTGACATATTTTGATATTTAGAAACAATTTAACTTTATGACATGATTTACATAGACACAAATATCGAAAGCTTGTTTGGACCATACATTTTAAAAGTCTTATTCTTTTATTTCATAAACTTCGTGTCAAGTCAAACAAAGTAGGCGATTGGCCATGAAACCCAAATATTTTTCACTTTATTTGGTATTTTGGAGTTGGAGTTAAAGATGGAGTTGTGTTTGGTTATAGTTTTTGTAAAGACTATTTAGTTATTTGAATGTATTGAAAGTGAAAAAGTGAAAACAAGTTTTTTGGTGTTTTTCAAATTCCAGTTGTATTTGAAATTTCCATAGTCGCACGTTGATTTCCAAATAAAGTGAAAACGTTTTCCGGAAAAAAGTGAAAAAATTTCACGGCCAAACGGGCCCTTAAAGACAATCTTTTTGGGACCGAAAGAATATTTTTTTTCACAAAAATAACTTAACTATCTTTTCTAGCACAAAAGTCATTAAATCAGAGAATTAAACTTTTATTTGAAAGGGATGTGTTATATTCCTTAGGATTATTCTTTTATCGAGAACTATTATGGAACCAGTACTCAACAAGCAGAGACTCCACTTGCAAAAGCTATCGCATTCGATTCCAGTCCCTTGCCGGTATGACTTCACTACAGAAAAAATACGGAGTGACACAATTGTTAATTCGTTCTGATCACAGGGAAAGATAGTCGTATAAGGACGAGACTGACTTTACCATCTCTTTCTGTTGCTTCCAGAGCTATATGAGCAACAGAAAGAATAATTTCCCACATTGAGTTTTATTAAGTGCTCCGTGGTAGACTGAAATTCTATTCCTATTCAAATTGAGTAACCTTTAAGCTTAATTATTTTCCTAATATTCTCTCCCATAATTTTATTTGTCCAATATACTCAAAAATTTAACGTTAAGTAAAATTGTCATTTAATTATTTTTCTAGTACTTCTTCCATTTCTTTTACTTGTTCAATATACTAAAATTAAATTTTGACCACTAAATAATTCATAATTCCATATTGGATAACATTATAATAATATTTAGACTTTGTCTAACTGTATACTATGAATTCAACTTTAAAATTCCTATTTTGAGTTTGGGTAAGTCTGCGACGGAAACAGCCTCCCTATCTTCCGAGATAGGGGTAAGGTCTGCGTACATTTTACCCTCCCCAGACCCCACATTGTGGAATTTCACTGGGTATGTTGTTGTTGGTAAGTCTGGGACGGAACAAAATAAGTCCAATTCAAATTAAGTACCCTTTAAAAATAGATTTATATTAAATAAAATTATAGTTTAATTATCTTTTCTAATATTTAGAGTTATGAATTTAACTAAAATTTGGTAAACGGCTTTGTCTAACATTAAACTTTGAATTATTCACCAAAAAATTTCCCACCTTGGATTTTGGTAAAGTCTACGATGGACTCATAAAATTCATTCATATCTGAATTGGATAACTCGTTTTAATTAAATTTCTATTTATTAGATTTAGAAAAAGAAGGAGTCAAAAATGAGTTATCCACCGGAAAGTTTGTACTTTTTGGTTTAGTGACTTCTATGTTAGTATTCTCAAAGTTGATTAACTTTTGTGTTAGAAAGATAGTTAAGTGATTTTTATGAAAAAACAGTGATAGTTACGTGACCATCTGTGAAATTTACCCAATTTGTAAATCGTATAGCTTTACTACACTTTCGTTAATGTCTAGGCTTGTAGATTTCGTTTTAGTTATGCTTATCCCCAACCTTTGCTGCTAACATGGTCTGTATATTGTGGAAGATTAATTCTTGACAGGTAACGCACTTACTGAGAGTTGTGCGCCAAAGCAAGAATCAATCTTGAGTGTTAGATAAATTCAACTGAATAGCTAAGTTATAGTTTTGTTAAAATCGAGATTGAGACGAGAATTTAGAGAGACAAGAATAATGGGAGAATTTTTTTGTTTTGTATTCATCATAATGACCTCCTTATATATACAAGTAAGCTCATCCTTACCCTAGTCTAATAAGGTAACTTATTCTAATAGAACTACAAATTCTATATTACCATAATTGCAAATTCATCATAAATAGACCAAACTCATTACAATTAGACTAGAATAGGGTTCACACCGACCTAGGGATTCACCGACTCATCGACGTGACCGGTCACACGCGGTCTCAATACCCCTGCCACCCTAAAGTTGGAGCATGAGGGTCCCGAATGCCTAGATTGGAGTGCGTCCCGGACAGAGTGACAGTCGACTTCAATGTGTTTAGTACGTTCGTGAAACACCGGATTTCCTGCAATATATAATGTCTCTTGATTATCATAGTTCACCGGAGATTTATGTTCAATGCCCAAACTATGCAAAATTCCCTTTAACCATTTCAATTCACTAACTGTCATTGCTATTAATCGGTATTCCGCCTCTGCTTCGAGCGAGAAACAATGTGCTGCTTCTTGGTTTTCCGTGATATGGGTGATAATTCCTGAGGGAGATAAACCAACCGGTAAGTGATTTTCGAGTCAACGGACATCCCGCCCAGTCTGAATCACACCATTGGTACAACTGGAGATCACAATCTTTTCTTATCACAATGCCTTGTCTTGGGGTTTTCTTCAACTAGCGCACCATACGGAGAGCCGTATTCCAGTATGCTTCATTCGGTTGCTGGATGAATTGGCACAGAACATGCACGCGATATGACAACTTAGGTTGCGTAAAGCTACGGTATATCAATCTACCGATCAGACGTCGGTATGGTTCCGGATCTCCAGAAGTGGCTCCGTTGACCAACGCCAAATCGTAATTCTGTTCTATGGGAGTAGTGATTGATTTAGCTCCAAGTAAGTCAGACTCAGAGATTATATCCAAGCCATATTTCTGTTGACAGAGAAACAACCTAGTTGGTCTAAGTGTAACTTCAACTCCTAGAAAATATTTCAGAGGGCTCAAATCTTTCATGTGAAAACATGCACAGAGATAGTCTTTAAACTGTTCAATGACACTATGGTCATTTAGTCTTTAAATCGTTCAATGGCACTATGGTCATTTCGGAGATAATCAAGTCATCCACATAGATTAAGTCGTTAAGTTGCATACCTCCTCGGTGAATCATGAAAAGAGAATAATCTAAGTACGATTATTTGAACCCATATTTCATCAAAGCACTTGACAATTTTGCAAATCAGCACCATGAGGCTTGTTTCAAAGCATACCAAAATTTTTAAAGTCGACATACATGGCCCAGATCAGGAACGTGAAATTTCGGTGGCAATTTCATATAAACTTCCTCTGTAAGGTCACCGTGCAAAAAGGCATTATGAATATCCATCTGATGCAACTCCAAATTTTGGGTAGCCGCAACTGTCAAGAAGGTACGAACAGTTACTACCTTAGCAACCAGAGCAAACGTTTCATTGTAGTCAATTTCTTCCTCCTGTTTATTCTCGAAAATAACCAACCGAGCTTTATATCGCTTGATTGTGCTGTCAAAGTTATACTTGATCTTGTACACCCATTGACACCGAGCAATTTTTTATCTGGTGGAAATTTTTCTAATGTCCACGTTACATACGTGGATCTCTTGCTACATGACTTTTCTCCAATGTTCCTTTTTTATTGCCTCCGAGAAGGTTTTTAGCTCGGTTCCTGTGGTGATTGCTGCAAGGAAGCTTTGGTGTTGCAAGGAAAAACAATCACAAGATATATGGTGAACTAAAGGATAAGGCGCACCTGAGGGTTGTTGAGGATCGGGCAGACGCGTTGATGGACTTTCTTTCCGGAATGTTTTAGTGACGTAGTCGCGCAACCGAATCGATTCATGCTTCTGACGTTTACCCCGACCCAATTGTTCCTCCACTGGCATTTTGTTGCCCCAGATACCTTTCTCTACGTTTTCTCTATTTGGATCCATTGTCAGATATAATTCTGGATGATCGGTAGGCTCGGTATCCGGTGTCTATACTTCGTCCATTCGAGTTTCGTTCGTACGTATATTATCAATCTGGTCTTCTTCGAAATTGTGTTGGTTACTTTCTTCCTCTGTTTAATCTGGGATCACTTATATGTTGTCGACCAAGTTACCTGATCCTATAGCAAAGGGAAACTTAGTCTCGTAGAAGTCCACATCTCATGAGACTAAATATTCATCGTTCTCTAAGTCATACAATATCCAACCCTTCTATTCGTAGGGTATCCCAAGAAGATACACCACGACTCTGACTCTCAAACTTGTTCCTTGTTCTTCCCTTTCTGTGTGCATAGCATAGTGACTCTAGCACCCTTAAGTGATCATAACAGTGCGCTTCCCTGCATAAAACTTTATAGGGAGGTTTCCCATTAAAAAACGAAAATGGTGTTCTATTGATCAAGTACGTCACAGTTAAAACACTTTCTCCCCAGTATTTGATCAGAAGATGATCCTGAAATCTCAATACTCGCGCCACATTAAGAATGTGACGGTGTTTTCTTTCGACTCTTCCATTTTGCTATGGCTTCCCTGTGCAAGATGTTTGGAAAATAATTCCATGTTCGAAGAAGTAATTCTTCATATTTGAACTCAATTCCGTTATCACTTCTAACAATCTTCACCCTCTTACCAAACTGCCTATCCACCAGGGCGAAGAAAATTTTCAGTGTTTGGGGCATTTCTTTCTTATCGACTAAAAGAAAAATCCACACTGCTCGTGAACAAAATACGAAGCACCACAAGAACAAGGGGTTCTGTACGGTCCTCATAAATCACAATGAATCATATAAAAAGTATCCGAAGATATATTATAACTTAAAGGAAAAACAGTATTGTTTGCTTTGCCAATTGGCCTACATCACATTCTTTATCTAATATAATACTACTCTCTTTTAAACCTAATACCGTAATGGACTTCGTTACTTGTCCTGAAGGATAACCTAACGTTTGTGCCAAACATCGAACCAATCGACTGCCTCCGCCTTTATAGTTCGTATTCGCGGCACATTCCGGAAATAGTAAAGTCCACCTTGATGCTCACCCATTCCAAACAGCTTCCTCGTGGTGGGGTCCTGTCTAGCACACATAATTTTGTTAAATTTTACATCACAATCTAAATGATCAATAAGTTGAGACACAGATTGCATGTCAAATCCGAAACGTAAAGGACATCCTTCAACCAGATCTGATTATTTAGCCTGCTTGTTCCTTCTCTTGTGGCCACCGAGCTACTTCCATCCGAAAGCCCAACCGAAAACTCAGGTATGTCCCGGTGATCGCTCTGTTCCTCGGATTACCTGTCACATGGTTAGTAGCTCCGGAGTCAATAATCTAGGATGAGTTTCCGATATTACCATCCATCTCGCCATTCGGGTTTATTCATAGGGAATTCAACATGTGAATCATAGTCTTCCGGATTTCTTCGCTCAACTTGTGAGGCCATGTCCCCTATGTGTTCACCTATCCCATCTCTGCCTGAGTTCCTTCTTTGGTAACCACGGCGTTAGCCTAGTAGCTTCATCTTCCACAACCAGATTCCGATCCACGCCTCTACTGTTATTGTTATCCTCAACCCCTTTCTCCGATTTTCTCGTCTCCCTTTTTATTTCCTGGCCACCAATCCAGATAGCTAATGAGTCCAAAACATCCGTCCACAACTTGTCCGAATCTCTTGCAATGTGCGCAGAATGCACCATCATTTTTTCTTTCACTTTGATCACGGTAAGTGTTTCTCCCTTGTACGGCAAAAGCCATAGTTTTACCCTAGTCCTCCATTTTTCGTGTGATTCCACTCGCACGCTCTTCTTGCACCAGCTTCGAATAAACCTTATTTAATTATGGCAACGGTTCCAGGGCCAATATGTTCGACCTCACTGTTTCATACATTGCTTTATCCAATCCCACAAGGAAAAGATGAACTTTTTCTTCTTCTATTTTGGTTTCTAGGACCATCTCTAGATTGCACGTGCACTTTCCGCACTTACAAGTAGGAATTTGTTCGTAATTCGTCAATTCTTCCCACAGCTTAGTGAGTTTTCCATAGTAATCCACGGTTCTTGCCTTCTGCTTGCACTCCGCTAGTTCCACCTTTAGTTGTTGCATCCGAGGGCCGTTGATAACGGCGAACCGCTCTCGGATGCTCGTCCATAATGCTTCTGCTTTTTTTATGTTAAATTGTTGAGTGAAACGTTAGTTCTATGGTGTTGTGAATCCACGACACTAACAGTGAGATTATAGTCCACCAATCTTCCAAGTCTAGTGACTCGTCATCCGGCTTCTTGATCGTACTGTCAACGAAGCTGAATTTCTTCCTTACTCTTAGGGTTGTCCCGATGGATCTAGCCCATTCTTCATAATTTTCACCCTTCAATTGGACTTGTGTGACCACAATTTCAGAGTTATAATTTGATGTAATGCCATAAGCAGAGATTGTTTTTCTTTGTGTTTTGTTTTTTCACTGGCGATTCCTTTGCCTTTATCGTCGGTTTCTCCGTCACCTTCCATTGTTTTAGGTTTTGTGTTCTTTCTAATGTGGCTCTGATACTATGTTAAAATTGAGACATGGACGAGAATTTAAAGAGACAAGAATAATGGAAGAATTTTTTTAATTTTTTTTTTGCTTTGTATTCATCATATTGACCTCCTTATATACAAGTAAGGTCCTCCTTACCCTAGTCTAATAAGGTAACCCTATTCTAAAAGAACTACAATTCCTATATTACCATAATTACAAATTCACCATAAATGGACCAAACTTATTAAAATTAGACTAGAATAACAATTTAACTTTAAACTTCTCATTTTTTCCTCGATGAGATGATGTATAGTCACGCAATATCTATGACTTATTTTAAATCACAAATTTTGAATGTCTTTTTTTCATTCTTAAACTCCCTACCTAATCAAACATCATGCATCACATAAATTAGGAAGGAGGAAATAGTACATTTGAGCTTTCAAAATAGAAATTATTTTCATCCTATAACTTTACATTGAGGGAATGAAAATAGCCTTAGTCTTCATTCTGAAACTAGGTATGCCCGTTTGATCGCAGAGACAAATGTAGTGCATAAGTTGATTCATACCCATTAACTTTACTTATACGTAAAAACCTCACCAAATAGTTATAAATAAAGATTTCGAACTTAATAAATCAAACAGCCTATTAATTTCGAATCAAACCCATGATATTGAAATCTTAACTTTGACCTTTTTTTTTTAGTTTTTTTATTCTTGTTTATCAAAAACAGTCTCTCTATCTTTCAATATAGGAATAAGATCTGCGTACACTTTACCCTCCTCAGACTCCATTTGAGAAATTACACCGGGTATATTATTGTTGTTGTTGTCGTCTGAAATTTTGACTCTGCTTGATTATTTTCGTTTAGAAGCTTTAGCAATTAAAGGGAGTTTCAGTAAAGAATTAGTTAGTTTCGATATCCAAATCCCAGCCTAGAGAGTAAGAGGATCATAACCATCAACTGGATTTTGGTCAAACAAGTTGATCAAATTTACCACTTTAAACTATTAGTATCGAGTTTACCACGTTACTAAAAAGTCATTAATTTCACACTGAAATTCTTCATTGAAAAATGTTTAGTGGCTATTTCCATTGAATATTGCTGGAAAAAATCTAAATAGTAGTGTTTTCACACAAAAAATTAGGAAGTGTCTCAGCGTTTCAGCAGGAACTTGTTCCCACCGTGCATTTTCCTAGTGGGCTGATTCGGTGGGAGTGAGATGGGAAAATCATGTTTTATAACACAATTTTTTTACTGAGTGTAGGTGAAAAAAACCTCTGTCTTTAGTAGTGCCAGTAGAAATTCATGTAAGTGTAGACTTCGCCTCTGTTTGGATGAGCTTAAAATAAGCAGCTTATAAGCTGGAAACAACTTATAAGCCAAATAAAAATAAGTTGGGGTAGGCTAACTTTTTTTTTTTTGGCTTATAAGCTGTTTTCAGCTTATAAGCTGCTTTAGATAAACTAAGCCAAACGGGCTCAATTATTTTTTTAGGCTTATTTTATGCACAAAATGACTTTAAGCTGACCAGTCAAACACGAACAATTCGCGCGAATGCCCTTCAAATGCGTTGGTCTTTAATTTTTGTCCCCGTAATGCGTGGTCTTTAATATTTGCCTTTCTAAGCTAAAAAATAATAAGAAAAGACGTTACTACCCCTACCCATCACATATAAAAACCTGAAAGTCTGTAACGAACCCCAAACATCCAATTAAACCTATCCATCATTCCAACAACAAACCTTTCAATCGTTCCATCGTTCCAACATTTCACCGAATAAATCTCCATTGATTTTGCTGCTACAACATCGGAAAAGATAAATACATAATATATAGCGTTTCAATTTAACGTAATTCAACTCAATTTAATGCTTTATTAAGTTTAGATTTTTTAATATTTGACAATAACTACAAATCATCTTCTATGAACTAAACAATTGATATTCAGTTGAGATTCAACATTGCAAATCATAATTTTACTCAACAACATAGAATTGATCAAATTTATTGCTTTGTTCTGATTTTGATTAGTTTATACGTTCCATTTGATTAGTATACAATGCTCAATGACTTAGACTTGAAATTATAGTAACTTCAGTTGACAAAAAATAATCAAGCAAAGTTCTGAACAAGTATGTCGGAGGAGGCAGAAGTTCACCTTGCAAAAGAACAAAGTATGCCGCTAGAGTCAAACTTTCATTTTCATAAGCAAAACATCAAGTATACAAGTGTTAAGAACTAGAAAAGTATGCCGGAGGAGGCAGAAGTTTACTTTACAAAAGAACAAAGTATGCTGTTAGAGGCAACTTTTATTTTCATGAGCAAAACAAAAATTTACGCAAGTGTTAAGAACTAGAAAAGTATACCGGAGGAGGCAGAAGTTCACCTTACAAAAGAATAAAGTATGCTGTTAGAGGCAACTTTCATTTTCATAAGCAAAATAAAAAAGTACACAAGTGTTAAGAATTAGACAAGTCTGCCGGAGGAGGCAGAAGTTCACGTTACAAAAGAACAAAGTATGCTGTTAGAGGCAAACTTTCATTTTCATAAGCAAAACATCAAGTATACAAGTGTTAAGAACTAGAAAAGTATGTCGGATGAGGCAGAAGTTTACTTTACAAAAGAACAAAGTATGCTGTTAGAGGCAACTTTCATTTTCACAAGAAAAATAAAAAGTATACAAGTGTTAAGAATTAAACAAGTCTGCCGGAGGGGGCAGAAGTTCACGTTACAAAAGAACAAAGTATGCTGTTAGTGGCAAACTTTTATTTTCATGAGCAAAATAAAAATTTACGCAAGTGTTAAGAACTAGAAAAGTATGCCAGAGGAGGCAGAAGTTCACCTTACAAAAAAATAAAGTATGCTGTTAGAGGCAACTTTCATTTTCATAAGCAAAACAAAAACATTATTAACAAAACAACACCAAAAAATCAAGCACATATAAATTAACTTAATTCATGAAGTTATGCCAGAACAAGCATAACTTTATGCCGGAACCGGCATAACTTCAGTTTACAAAATTACAAAGTATGCCGTGAAAGGCAAATTTTCATTTTTCATAACCAAAACAAAACATTATTAACAAAACACCAAAAACACATAAGATTGCATAAAAACCAAAATTATTAACAAGACAACACCAAAAAAACAAGCACACATAAATTAACTTAATTCATGAAGTTATGCCAGAACAAGCATAACTTTATGCCGGAACCGGCATAACTTCAGTTTCAAAAACCAAGAACTCTGCCGGACCCGACATATGTTGCCTCAGACAAACACATTCTTCTCAAAAACCAGATTATTAAATAAAAACAGCAGCAACAACATAAAACAGTTGTTCACAGGCAAAACTTCAACGATTCAACAAAGAGAAAACCAAAACGCATATCAAAATCAACTAAAACATATTACGACATTCATAATACGACATTCAAAAAACCAAAATATATACATGGGGAATGAAACTAAAGTTCAAAAAATCATACAGACACTATAACAAAACACTATAATTTTAAATAAAAAAATGATCAATTAAATATAAAAAACGATGAAGACAAGGATATCAATTCAACAAATAACAATTTAACATAAAAACAAATATTGAAACGAGCAACAGATCCAAATTCATACCTAAGTTTTAGAACAGATGAGACAAACACAAAACAGAGGAGGAAAGAAGAAGAAAAAAAAGAAAAGAAAAGGGCAAATGACGAAATAAAAAGGATTTTAATGGGGTAAGGGTAATTTTGTCAAAAAACTTTCATTAAACAGGCGGCAAGGGCAAAATTTAAAGAAGACATAAATGAGGGGCAAAATATAAAGACCAGCCCAAAAGAAGGGCACTCAGCGCAAAAAATTGGTCAAACACTCAAAAAAGCTGAAAACAGCTTATCCAAGATTTTATTTAGACCATAAATTTCAAAAGTCTTTCTTCCTTTGTTAAATTTTGTGTCAAGTAAAATCGTATCACTGGGAGTATTTCAAATAAAACATTTTCCAAGGGGAAAATGGCTTCCCTAACTTTTATGTGGAAGTCATTCTTTCAAAATTATATCAATTCTTAACTTCATATAATTGTTTTAATCAATACTTGGATATTATTATCAATTTTCAAAAAAACAAAAAAAAAACAAAATCATCAAAACATTATTAGGTTTGCAATATTTCGTATCAATATTTAAGAAATATTTTTTCCAGAGATAGTTTTTCTACTTTTGTAACCAAACATTGGAAAACATTTTCAAAAAAAGTATTTTCTTAAAAAATGAATTATTTTCTGAATTATTGTTAGAATTACTTCATGAAATCTAACGAATAGTTCCACGTACAAGTACTAGCGGCATGGTGAATGTTGTAAAGAATTTTTTTCCTTGTTCACAGGGTCCCAATGTGACTAGGGTGAATGTTGTGAAGCCGTTTTTTTTTCTATGTTTACTTGTTCAATCTTATGATGTAGTATTAAAACATAGTAACATCATTAAGGAACTAGTGTAAATTAATATAGAAGTACTTCCTTCGTTTGTTTTTAAAATAAAATGAAAATTCGTGGCCAAATAATCTTTAAAGTTTTGAGGGCTGGTTAATTAATCTTGCGCAGCTGGCTTTAATACCTTTTGATTGATAGGTTTTGCAAAAAGGTTAACTTTTTTTTTCTTTTTCAAATATTTGGAAAATCTTTTCAAATTTGCTTTCGAAGTTTCGAAAGCAAAACTAACTTCTTTTTGGCAAAAACTATCAACAAACACAATCTCGAAACCTTAAAAAACTTTTGGCCAAAAACAATTTCACCTTATTTTTAAAACAAAGCGGCCTGCCAGTATATGAATTCTTGAGTTATTAAATCATAATCCTTTATTACAATTTATGTGAAACTCATTCCTTTTTAGTCAGTCCAAAAATGGACGACATCTTTTTTATATTTAGTACTAACTAATTTCAAACTTTTTAGATATCTCTAATTAAATGATTTCTAGCATAAGAATTTTCTATGACTTATTGTGACGCCCTGATGTAAGCGGTTAGATTAGGATGAGCCAAGCAGGACTGACAAGTGACAAGTTTCTAGGTTGGCAAGCTACTGAAAACTAGGTGCACATGACACTTTAGGCGAATTTAACATCGGAATGGGAGAGGAAAGTGAAGAACTTTATAAGGCATAGCTCAAGTCCACATGGTACACATGCTTTTGGGGCTCAATGTGGCCTAGACTGAAAGACAAATTTGTGTGGACCTACGCTGAAAGCGGACAATATAAACGTGTCATGAACTTGGATCGTGACAAATATAATATCAGAGTCCGTACTTCCCGCATACGATTATGGGCGAACCTCAGTGAGGACGCTGAGTTTCTTAAAGGAGGTGTATTTGACGCCCCTGACGGAAGGGCTGGTTGATGAGGGTGGGTGACTGACAGACTTCTACTTTGGTGGGCCTCTGAAGATGAGGTGACACCTTAGACGGTTATTTTAATTATATTACACACACTTTTAGTTCAAAATCATAAGATTCAATCTTTTTACGTTCTTAAACCTTAAGATTAGTGTAACTAAAGATACATATTATGAAACGAATGAATAGAAATGAATACAATAGATATGCCCTTGGAGCAAAGTTGAATCATGTGGAAAAGTATACATCCGTCAAGTCAACACTGGAGTATGTTACATCTTTAGTGGGCGTTTGGTGCGTGGCCAAAATTATCCCGGGATTATAATTCCAGGACTAATTTATCTCATATCTTGGGACTATTTTATACCATCTCCTAAATGGTATAAAATAATCCCAGGATAAGTGGGATATGCTGGGATATTCCAGCTTATACCATGAGATGCATTTTATACTTTGTTTGATACAAGGTATAAATTTATCCCAGAATAAATTTATATCTTCTACCAAATATGATACAAAAAATTAGTGCTGAGATATCTCAGCTTATACTATGCACCAAACGACTTATTAACAGCCGAATTATTGGCTGGGATACAAGACAACCCAACGCAAAGGAAAATCCGAAAATGTCACTAAAATCTTTCAAATATTGACAAAGAGTACCTAGTCACATCATAGTTTGTCTCTATTGGGAGAGTGAATCGGGATTTAAATATTCATCATTAAATGTATTTTCTACCTTCCCCCAATGAACCATTTGATTTATTGGAACTACTATCTTATTTGTTGTAAACTTGGCCACTTGGGGGCAATTTCCTCCACATGTGTCCATCTTATCCTAGGACTTGAACTCTTTGACGTTCAAATAGGGTCTACATGCATTATTAATTTCTTCTACGTTCATCGAACATCCACAAGAATGTAATCAAATATAAATAATGCAAAGTGTATGCTTCTTAAATTGACTAGTGTTGATTGATGCATGTGAGAAAATTGAACAGAATTTCTCCAATATAACAGGACCACCTCGTACGAATATAAAGACTTTTCATCCAAAATTAAGATTCCTGGTCCTATTCGGATTTTCTGGTGAAGCTTCCAATCGTAGAAACCTTGTCACAATTAGGGGCTAGCTAGACTTTGGCTTATTGGTTTGGCCGAACTTAACAGATTTTGTCCAAAATCCACATTTATCTCAAGAAATTCATTACGTATATACGAAAAATATAATTAAGAACTCAATAAATTTCAAAAATTTAAAATCCTAGATGCATAATTAAATCGTAATTTCGCCTATTGACTCACGAAGCCCTTGTGAAAGAGACATGGATTAGGAAATAATGCCTCGTCGCTATAAGCCTATAACCAATGGCACAACGGCACTTACATGTCTTTTCTACTTTGTGTATCATAGGGAAATATTTAGTTTCTTCCATCTTTCCACAAAATCAAAATATCATCCAAGTTTCTATGTGCACCACACATTAATTAGAATGCTATAACAATAATGAGAGACAGAGATCAACAATATCATGTGATTCACTTTGATCGACAAGAATGCAATGAGTTCGCATCAATTTCCCATTTTTCTTTCTTGTTAGATTCATCGAAATCCTATCCTCACGCCTCACGAAACATAATTCAATTGTCATTTTGCCTCCTATTTAATGTGATACATTTTGATTGACATGAATTTAAAAAAAATATAGAAAGATTTTTAAAGTTATAATCTAAAATAAATCATAGGAATTTAAGTGACTACAAAATCTCTCTCTCTCTCTCTCTCTCTCTCTCTCTCTCTCTATATATATATATATATATATATATATATATATATATATATATATATATAATTGCAGAACATTGGCTCAATGACATGACACTCTCTAAAACCAAAAACTCTATTTACCTTTTTTCTTCTTTTTTACCTTTTTTTTGGCTTTGTTATACCCCTTTTACACGGGTCAAATCGGAGTACAACATATTGGTGATTCCTAATTATCTAACTTAAGGAGTCGCCACCTAATTATTTTAACGGTGAATTAAGGCACCTATTTTATCTAAGTAAATGCTAAAAGTTAACTTCAATTAATAGTCTACTTAACTTAATGATTCCAGGTAAAGATTCTAGATATCCTAATGGTAAGGTCTTAGGCATCCATTAGGATCCGTTAAATACGATCACCGACCAAACTTAGGTTAATTAATTTAAGACTAGGAAAAATACAAATATAGCATTTTAAATATTTAAGAAAATAGCTTGTAAGTGTTATTAAGATTATAAATGGAAATATAAGAATGTTATTTAAAATAAAACAGTAGTTTGTAGAAAAGATTTTAGTTATAAGTTAAAACATGTAATTTATAGGCTAGGTATCAATTGATTTTAACAACTTAGAAACATATTGAGTGACTAGATAAGATAGATAAACAGCTAATGTAAATTTGAAACAATAATTTTATAAGCAAACTCTTTTTTTTTTCGATTAAATTAGACATTTGGCGAAAATGAAGACTTCAAAACACTGAAAACTTATTTTTTTTTTAGATGTGCTAAAATACTTCCATTATTATATAGAAATAACGCCCGTTTTTCTTTCAAAGATATACTAAAATACTTCGTAAACTGAATTAAAACGTTTCCATTATTATATCGAACTAGCGTCCATTTCTTTTTAAAGATATACTAAAATACTTCGCGAAATGAACTAAAAAAAAACATTTCCATTATTATATAAAATAACGTCCCAATTAGCCCCACTAGATTAAGTATTCTAAGGTAGCTAAATAATCACAGATGAACATAAATAAATCAAACAAATATAAGATATGCTTTAAAACGCAACAGTCTTTCTCGTTTTCTTTATATTGCTTCTGCCCGGGTTATTTTCCGAGGGGAGAAAAAGAGACCCAAATAGAGAGATGTCATCTTGATCGTCACTGGAATTTGTTTCGGCCGAGTTTAGTGAACTAGAAACACAAAGTGGAGCGATGAAATCATTTTGATCTAGCGGCGATATTGAGTCTCATTTGAGACTCCTCGCAACTCCGGATGTCATGCAAAAGAAGAAAAAAGAAAAAAAAGAATTAGAGCGATGACATGATTCCATAATATACAAGATTTTATGATCAACAACCAACATAATAGAGCAGTTTCAATAATCAAAACAAACAAGTGACTTATGTATACATTATGTATATATGAGTATACTTCATTCATATATACACATTCATAAGGATACTTAGAAGGTTAATATTGGAAAGCTTTTGCCCCCGTCTTCCCGATGTTGCACAAGTTACAAGGGATTTCACAAATCTCAGGCATGGCTAATACTGGGGAGGGTTCAAGCTTAATCCATAATGACCAACTAATCTCCCCATAAATGTACTAACTAAAGCATACTCTAGATATACATATATAAACATAATCAAACACAGCATGCTTACAATGCACAAAACATGGGAGAATTTAAATAGGCACAGAATCACCACAAGATTCATGCAATTTCCTATAGCATATTAATGGAATGAAACAGACTTCAGTTCAGGCCAAATATTGGCGTGAAACTTAACATGCGGGAGATTCAATTGCACAAAAAGAAAAAAAAGGAGTTCTGACTTCTCATGCCACCAACCCAAACAAAGCTAGTTACAGATGACAAAAAAATATTTCAAGATAGTCCTCTCTTCCACTAGATATCAGCTCATCCAAATGACTGCCTTAAGTTAATCAAATCGACAATCTTAGCAGCAATTAACTTCTCGGCATAGAGATAATTCTTAGAGGAAAACATGCTAGTTCATTACTAGAATCTCTTAACAGAATGGTGAGAGAAGAAAGGAAATGCTACTGATCTTTAATTTGCAACAGCAACAAGGTCAGGCAGCACAAAGTTTTCATTTAATCAAGGGAACAGAACTAAAGATTACTCTCTTGAGTGAACAAAGGGGGGAAGAAAGGCATTTAACAAAAGTCTTTTGAAGATCAGCTTCAAACTTCTCGATTCGGAAAATTATGGGCCAAGTTTTAATACTTTTGAATTCCAAAGAACTAATCTCCTCAAGCCAAACCAGATCTTGAATTTGTACATTAACACAACCTTATTCATGATTCTTTAGGTAAACGAAACAAAGTGTGTAAATGCCTTATTTTCATGAACCAAATAGAAAATTAAATGTCTCAACCCAAACTCTAATATATGACATTGAAAACTAAACCAAACTGACCTGATTACCATATTTTCCCATGGAACAGAACTGAAACCAAAGGTGAAAAGGGAAGGAAACCTAAACTGGGCATTAGGGAACAAAAGGGGAACACACTCATATAAACATTGCCTCTTCCCTATAACTGAATCAGGCAACTAACCACACCACAAGCTACAGACCAGTCACAGAAGAGAAAACAACAAGAAAACACATCAAACCTTAGACCTTTGGAATTCCATTTGGACTCAGTCGAACAGAATCAAAGGGGGAGAGTAATATGCAAAGGGAAAACCAGACAGCATGCATGTCATACATGAGTTTCTGGTTGTTTATTAACACTTAGGGGGATTCTAGGCAATTCAACACACAGTTTAAACTCAGCAAGACAAACAGTAGGATCTAGATGAACTGGAGACTCAATATTGGCATATTTCATGTGTGCAGAGCTTCACACAAATCCAAACAGGACCATACACAAGTTGGTTTTAATTCATTATACCCACCAAATTAACTAAACATGTGACCAGATTCAAGTGGTTTAAGCAATTGGATTATGAATCATGCATAAATGACCACCACAGACTATGCTTTGGTACCATTAAATTATACAGCAGGTATTTGAACTTAATCAAGACTAAACATGATATATAATGCTAAACTAAACATATAACAGGTTTAAAGAAAAGGAGACTCAATCCAAACATATAAAGAACACTATGACACAGAGAGGATAAGCATTTTGGACATGGTTCAAGGCCATTTAAGACATTTAACTCTATTACATTTAAACCATTTACAACATCAATTTATGATACTACAACAAATATGCTACTAGGATCATATTAGGAATACAACAAATGTCCAAGAAAGCACTAAACAGAAATATGACCAAACATGCATTTAAGAAAATTCAAGATTGATAACATTTAAAACATAACACCTAATAACTAAGCTACATAGCACATAAAACACGCTTAATCATGAAGACATGCTAACCTAGCACATAATCCACTACGGATAACTTAAAGGAACAAATCAAAATGCACAAAAAATTCAAGAGAGGGGAATTGCTGACCTTCTTCAGGTGCAGCGAAATGGGGCTTGGAGTCTTCGATATACACTCGAACACTACGAATTCCGAGCTTGCATGCGCTCGGATTCAAAGTAGTAGCAGGGGCAAAAGAAAACAAAATGATTTAGTATTTTGAATGAATACCAAGAAGTATTAGGCTGAAGAAAATTAGTATTTTCAAAGGGAATCCAGGCGGCTAAAAAAACAACTCCCTTTTAATGCACCCGAAAACTAGTATTTATAGGACGAAATTAGGGTTCCTAGAGTGACATAGCTTCTCCACAAAGTGGGATTCGTTCCATTTAATTTCAAATCCGCATCTTTTTTGAAAAGATTCGAATCTTTCCCTGGGCAAAGGAGGGAAACCTCAAAAGAAAATGGAAAATCAGAGATTACCGTTCAGGCTTAAGGAAAACGAACAAAAACCATAAAAGCTTTTCCAAAATGGAGGAACAAAGTTGATGATGTAGAAACTTGCTGTATTTTTAGCCGAAAATGGCTTTCGCGTGCATAGAGGTCGAAGGGGACAATGACGTTGATAAACTGTAGACTTAGGGTTCGTTTGGCTGTGGAACCAGCCAAAATTTGCACTGAAACGGAATGGACGATCTCTGTCCATGGCTAAAGCAAGATGGAGGCTTAACTGAAAATGGAAGAAGGAGAGGGAAGGGGAGGTGCGGCGTATTAGAGACTAGGTTTTGGATAACCGAATGTGTATTGTTTTTTTTTTTTTTGGGCGGGTCAGCTTAAAAGGGTGTGGGCTGGTGATATTGGGCTGGTCCGAAAAATATTGGTGGTTGATTGGGTTCGGATTTGGGCTAATATTGGCTGAATGAAAGATTATGTGCTTGGGCTAATATGAAGTCTTCTTGGACTGAAAATAACTTCTTCTTATATTTCTTTGGGCTTTCAAAATTAAGTGAAAGACCCCCTCCCCCTCCCCCCCTTTTTAATTGACTATATATTAACGCGTGCTAAAATATTACTTAATATAAAAAATATACATTTATTAGTACTCAAATAAAAAAAAAATTATATGGTATCGTAATAGTTGCGCGATAGTATTTAAGAAGTAAGTAAATGCTATCGTTTAATTGTATAAAATAAACGCGATGCGTAAGATGTTAAAAGTGCTCTTGATGATTATAATATTAAGCGATAATGAAAATCATAACAATAATAATAATAATAATAATATTAATAATAATAATAATAATAATAATAATAACAATAATAATAATAATAATTACTATAGTTGGATAATGAAACGACGATATTAATAGAAAGCTAAAAATTGCAGTAAAGTATAAATGACTTCTTAAGTTATTGAAATACATTAGAAACGCAAATAAATATTTGAAGAAAAGACAGGACAAAATTGGATGTCAACAGAGCTTAACTTATTATACAAACACAAAGAAAAGTCTTTTATGCGAAAACACATTATACCGATTACCGGGAAACAAAGAAACACATCATTTCGGGAAACAAAGGAACGATGCATCGTTCCAGTCGAAAAGGATAATGCACCGTTAACTTTATTGCAAAAGCCTAAATGTTTCTAACTGAATCCGTAAATATTACCTTAATATTTAAAATCCCTCTGTAGATATGTTCTTAATTAATTCTTCTTCATCGACCATATTCCTAAAATTGCAAGAGACAATTACTTTAGGTCTGGGAAAATCTGTCTACACACAACCATATTCGGTCGAATCAACATTTTAAAACTACACTACTGTTACCGTTCATGCTATGTTTGATTGTTGGTACTTTTAACCTTTTATTTTCGCAAGAATATGATTGTTATGAAGTTGCAAGATGTCAGAGACAAGTTAAGGCCTTCAAGACAATCACTGTTATTTGAGGTATTAAAACCAAGACAGTCTCTGTTAATCCAGGTATTAAAACAACTAGAATTTCCTTTAGTTTTCCACCAAGCAATTACTTTTTTTTTTTAATTTTTGAGTTGTTTCTAGTAGGTGATTATTATGAAAGTACTACTCCCTCCGTCTCAATTTATGTGACATCTTCCACAATTTGAGATTCAAACAGGTTTTTCTTAGACCGTAATTTTTTTAAATATCCTTTAAATGTTTTTGGTGGATATACTCGCTCGATAGTACAATTTTGCAAGGGTTAGTACAATTCGCAAATTGTTACTATGACTTGTAGGCTTGACCATAGAAGAAGAGATTTTTACCAGCTTTATTTTTCATCAGTTTCCTATGCAGTGGAGAGTATCTTTTATATGTTTAAAAATTTTTAGCGTTTCATTTCTTGAAAATTTGATTTATTACTTCTTCATCTTATTGCTTGATTTTTTTCTCTCTTTATATAATTGTTTTAATATCTATTATCTTTATATTGAGAATATTATTAGGTTAGTTTATTATATTCTCTGGTTCTATTCATATACATGACATTTTAGTTTTTATTATGTAATTAAATCGAATACTTAGTGCGTGTCAACTGTCAAGGCCTATGTTTCTTCATTTTTTTAATATGTTTTTTTATGCATATTATATAGTTTGAAGTGTATATTCATTCTTTACCTTGCTCACTGTACAAGCAATAAGGCAAGAAACTGATTTTAAGGAATTTAATAGGAGGTTGGAGTACTAAAGTCTAAAAAATCAGAAGAGATTTTGCAATATCAAATTACTTAAATTTACCGCTAAATAGCTAATTAAATTGCAATGGATTTGAAAGAGGTTATTGGTGGGTGGAATATATGTCATATGTGTCAGGTTAACTTTCTCACAAGTATAGCATAGTACAAAGTACAAAGAGAAAAGATGTCAACCGTAGATTAAATATTCCAACATTTCCTCTTAGAGTTGTGTTGATTTGCTATTGATTCATGTAACTTCTTACTATATCTTTGAGTGTGTGTGGGGATATATATATATATATATATTTGATAATATAAATTCTTAACTCTTTAAATCGATTAAATTTATAAAACAAATTGTCTGACCGCGCGAAGCGCGGACAAAGTTACTAATATCTCATAAAGGTACAATAAGAAATTTAAAATTAAATTATTTTTAAATATAAAGAAGGCATCATTTTTTTGTGACAAATTGAAAAAAAAAAGTGTATCACATAATCAACCTTCGCTACATTCATAAATAAGAATAGTAATTAAGTCACATTTGTTTTCTCTTTGTGGGGCTCTAAATCTGAATATTAATTTAGATATCTTTTATTAAGTGTTTTTTTTTTCTATAGCAACAATTTATTTGTTCTAAGTAATTTATTTTTTAAATCAACTTATAATTCCCTTCGTTTCGATGTCAGTGTCTTATTTTAATTAGGCAAAGAGTTTAAGAAAATAAGAAAGGCTTTTAAATTTTATTGTATTAAATTAAAAGTATGTGTAATGTATCAAAATACCTTTTTATCTTAATGTCTTAAAATGCTCTATACAGAATATTAAAAGTAAAAAGTTACCAAATGAAAAAAAGAAAAATTATGTTTGAAACTGACTAAAAGAAAAAGTAACAAAACAAAATTGGTAAAGGGAGAATTATTATGTCAATGCTTAAAAGGTATCAACTATCTGGGAAGTAGACAACTTAGAAAACTATGGTAGAATTACTCTTGGAAATGTTTTAGTAGCATTCTGTTTCAGCCAATAATAACGCTCTTTAACGAGAAAAAGATCAAAGTGGCTCCCATATTCCACTATTGACATGGAAAAAATTTATTCTCAATTCATATTTGCAACAAATCATGTTAATTTATATATTTCGGATAATCCAATAATTTTCGGGTCATTGACACTTATGCTCCTATTTTGCGCTGGTCTTTAATTTTTGTGTCTCTTAACAAATAATTTTTTTACGGGTTATAAGTTTATATTTTACATCATAACGCCTCACATGTTATATGCTATACGTCCTAATAAAATCTTATGTCTCGCAAGGTATGAGTTCGATTACTAAGGGCAAAAATTAAAGACCGGCCCCTTTGAAGGGAAAATCATGCAATTTCTTCATAATTTTTAACAACAATTTCTACGAAAAGCCCATCGTTTCTCGACCTCAACCCAAGAAGAAAAAGAATATATGCCAACTCCCAACACATATTGAAGCTAGTCTCTGAAACATTTCCGAAATATGTTATATGATTCAGTTAATATACAATTATTATTTTATGAAATTTTCACAAATGTCAACTGATATTTGACTAATTTTTTTTATTAAAACACTCTTAACTTTTTGTCACGACCCAACCCCGTAGGCCGTGACTAGTGCCCGAGCTGGACACTCGTATGTACCTGTTAACTATAATCATCCACAACTAGCATAATACAGACTTATCAATACCAAGGCAAGACGTCGTCTCAAAGCTGTCGCATTATTTAGACGTATCACAACAACCTGTCTCCTGGGGAGGTACAACTTTCAACAGACATTATAGTACATAAGCCGACAAGGCTTTCATAGTATATAAGGGAACATCCCCGCCATAAACGAGCCGACAAGGCTATCATAACACATTACTTCTCAAAACATATATGTATATCTACGCAAGCCGACAAGGCTGCCACTACGAATGGGAACGTCCCAAAACATAAGCCATATAGACACAACTGAACAACATCGATACATAACCCACACATATATCTACAGACCTCTAAGAGTAACAACAGTATCATATGACGGGATAGGGCCCCGCCGTACCCCTGGATAAAATACATATACACCACAAGAGATTTTGTACCAAAATCTAGACTCCGGAACAAGGGAGCTCTCCAAGATAGCTGAATAGGACTTCTAAGCTGGCGGGTTACCAACGTGAGCATCTGTACCTGCGGGCATGAACGCAGCCCCCCGAAGAAAGAGGGTCAGTACGGAATATGTACTGAGCATGTAAAGCATAAATACAATAAATAGGGTCATACTGAAGTGAGGAGTACAGAAAACCAGTACAATAACCAGAAAACCACAAGGCTTACCTTTGAATCATAAATCATGGTGTCAATATCAGACTTAACTCGTTATGAAACTTAATGTCACCATTAGAGAATCATCCTGTTCATATGCATATGTATAACGTGTCCCGGCCCTCTAGTGAGGGACTCGGTAAATAAAATCATATCATCATCATGTATATATATAACGTGTCCCGGCCCTCTAGTGAGAGACTCGGTGAATAAGATCATCATGTACCATCCTGACCGCCATCCCCATATCATCATATCATCATGTCATCATATACATATATATAACGTGTCCCGGCCCTCTAGTGAGGGACTCGGTGAATAATGCAGTGGATCTGTGCACGAAAATATGTCCTGGCCCGGGACTAAGTGAAGGATGTAACAGTAAGCATGAGCAGAGTAGTGAGTAACCATATACATACAAATCATCTTTTGAGACTCAATAGATAAATAGACTAATCAGCTCTCAAGTATCAAGATAATAGCCATGTTAAGTTCTTTCTAAATGTCATTACGAACTATAACAAGGAACGTCTCAGGGATCATATACATGTATCAAATTAATATGAGATAGCTTATGAAAGTCAAGGACATAACTCACTATGGAATTCTTTAAGAATAGGAACTTTTATACATCATATACTAGTCAATCATATAAGAGACTCGAGGGTAATAGCTCGACTATCCTGAGAGTTCTAACATCAAGAAACGAATAAAAATCATAAGTCATGCTCGGAACTAGTGAGTAGAATTACCCCAAAGCTCATATTATATCTTACTTACATCTAGGACATGCCAAAAGAAAGAAGGGATAGGCTTTACATACCTTGATTTACGACCCTCGAAACAATTATGACGGACCAGCCCCTTTTTAAGACTTTATCTACAAGATAATAATAGTAACACAAGCATCAACCAACTTGTAATCAAGTACAACCAACAAGACAGCATATGGACAATACGACGAGCCACGAGCTCGCTATATGACAATTATTCGGCGTTTCATCTTGCCCTTCCTCCTCCAAAACTCCATAACAACAATAATATAACTAGGCTATGTACACATCAGCTCAACATCATATTCAGAAATTTAATTACGATAAGAGCAGCCGGGCTATAGCATATACAAATTTGGGCAGCATTCCCCCTGAAAACTTAACAATCCTCGAGATTCCAAACAGCCAAAACCTCTATCGAAATACCAACAATTTCATATCAAACTAGAATTAAATCCATTCTTAAATCACTTCCAAAACGGCCCAATATACATTTGTATACCAATGCTTGTATACACTTCTTTATTTTCCTATATACATAGTATAACGACAACAAAAATAACAACAACTAAAACCACAACCAATCCCCATGATATTCCAGCCCACAAAGTAGCTCATAACAATGACCACACGATAACAATAACAATTTATCCGATTTCCCGATATTAATTTCGTAGTTCCCGTCTCATAATTTAACTATGACCTGGATGAATTTAAATATATCTAGTAGAGGAGAATTCTTACCTCATATGCCAAGAATTAATCTTCTTCCAGCTTACTTCACTTCGAAGAAAGCCCGAATTCAACAACGCATCGAAACGGAACAACGAGATCGAAGCGGCGAGCAAAACCTGTAATTAAATTGCATAACGTTGCTGTTTTGGTTTGGAACAAGCTAACGTTGCTGCTCATTTTTCTTCCTCAAAATACGTTGTATTCCATGGAAAATTAGTTGCTGCTCCCTTTTCTTATGTAATAAAATGTCTTAATAAAGTCTCCAAGTCCTAAAATGAATTGCTAAAATAACGTTTACAAGTCCACTATCCTTATCTACTAGGCAACTAGACTATCCATGTGTCATCATGCATTACATAATTTTGTGACTCATCAAGTCCTATTTTCACACGTAATGCCACTATTTTAATTATCTAATTCCATGTGGCAACTTGCTAATAGTACTTATTTATTTAATCCCACTTAATACCATAATTAATTTCTTGATCTCAATTCACTTTAGTACCAATTATTTTTAATACACTTTCATATACTCATTTCCATGATTATGTGACATAGCACTAGTCTATAGTCCCTTTTGGTACACACAAAATATTATTCTCAATCACCGTGGTCACCCTTATTAAGTCCTAAATTATTTTGGGACTTCATTCCTTGTATACACCGAGCTTTTGATTTTCATCCTTGGGTATGATCGAAATCTCCGGGCTCGGGTAAATTTGCTCATATTGGACGAGTAAATTTTCTAGTCCAAAAATACGGAGTATTATAGCTTGGACCGTATTTCACTCAAATAAATGTTGAAACTCAACAAAATTTATTTTCTTCGATTGGTTTAACTTCAAATCCTTATAATACATGTGTACCATCACTTTAACTCGCACGCTTTCCGACGTACGAAAATACAGGATGTAACACTTTTCATCTACTATTTTGGAATTTTCTTCGACCATGACAAAATTACACAAAAATTAAGTAAAATTTCATACTTTGTTAGAATAAGCTCATTTAAATAAATCAAAATGAAATCTATCTTAAATCTGGGATTTGTTTTTATCAAGGATATTTACACATTAAGATTCTTTGTCTTGTTGGCATAGTCCAATAGTGGCACTCCCCATCGGAAGAAATAATTTCTATTGGCGACTTACAAATTTTGTAGACATGCCGGACAATTTTTTAGACATGGGTCCATCCTAGAACTTGAACCATTTGACATAAGGTGTGGTTTGATATAAAGGGAAATGTTTTCCTGAAAAATATTTAATTAAAAAATAAGTAATTTTATTACTTATTTTTTAATATTAAATAAATAAGTAAAAAATATTGTCTTAAAAACATTTATATATAATTTAGACATATACTATTTAGGTTTGGGCTAAAGTTTAGAGATGGTAGGGATGAGAGTTATGGGGTTGGGGTGGGTGGGGTGTGTATGAGGGTGGAGATTAAACAATTAGTGGTCGTTTGGTTGCTAGTTAAAATAGTCCCGGGATTACAATTTCGGGACTAATTTATCCCATCAGTTGGTATTATTTTATACCATCTGAAAGATGGTATAAAATAATCTCAGTATAAGTGGGTTAAGAAGGTATACGTTGAGTTATTCCAGCACTAATTTTTATACCACGTTTGGTACAAGGTATAAAATAATCCCGGGATAAATCTAGACCTTATACCAAACGTGGTATAAAAATTAGTACTAGCATAACCCATTTTATACCTCAAACCAAACGACCACTTAGTGTGAAATCATATTTATGAAATTTGTTTTTCTTATTTTCCCTAGGGAAGTTATTTTTCTCTTATTTTAAAAAATTTACTATGTTAGAAAAATATTTTTCACAATTTTTTACACCCAAACATAAAAAAGTTGGCAGAAAATGTTTTCCTTCATACCAAATGTTTTACTCAATACCAAACACGCCTTAAAATTAGGGTCGTAATCTTCTACTTTCGTCAAATATCCACAAGGAAATTATCACAATATTTTACAAACGTAAAAGTTATATTCTTAAATCTGGCCAATCGTTGATTAAGAATGTGGATGACACTGAACAGATTCCCTACAATTTTCTCTTATAGCAGGACCACCTCGAATGAATATAAAAAACTTCCCACATAAACTAAGATTCTAGGTCCTGTTAACATTATCCAATGGTTGCGTAGTAGAAACTTCGTCACAAAGTCCTTGTGATGTAGACATGGGTTTGTAACTACAACACCATTTGTCTAACTTGGACCATTTTATCCATTTACCATAAAGGGATGAATGATGATAAAAACTATCGTGCTGCATCGTGTAGACCAAGATGCCAGTCTTCAAATCCTACAACCTCATTACATGCTTGGGTAATTTCAATTTGAAATAGAATTACAAATATCAATTTTAGGTTTTTCCTCTTCTTGAGACGGACATATGGCTAAATGAGATAATCCGAGAACTTTCAAGGGAAGCCCAGGTCTTAATGGGCCATCTCCTCACCCCATGCATAAGCTTGCTACCGTTAAGAACTAGTGAATTTGTCCGCGCTCCGCGCGATCATGGAAAACAATAATAAGTGTGTGTGTATATATATATATATATATATGCATGCATATATTATTTGTGTAATTGATGAAATCAGTAATAGAAGTTATTCATGAAAGCATACATACGACCCAACTTTTATAAATTGACTATATTTGTATAGTTGGTATGTATTTTCTTAATCAGTTAACTCTTTGGTTTCTTAAAAAAATGATGTTTGAAGTAAATTTGTATCATTTTTATATAAATAATAATGTGTTTGTCTAATATATAGTATTTAATACATGCATATCTTAGTCAGATGTCTCGACTTTTATAAATGGACTATATTTGTATAGTTTATAGGTATTTCTTAATCAGTTAAACTCTATGGATGTTGATGTTTAAAGTAAATTTGTATCTTTTTCTATATAAATAATAATGTGCAATATATATTTAATATATGCATATTTAAGTCAAGGTTTTTAAATATTTTCCAATAGTTCCTCCTTACATAAAAAAAAATGTAAAATAAATAAATACAATTTTATATATACCACCCACCTAGCCGTTTCTATATAAATCCCATAAGTACAATTGGATTCCATAAAAGGGTTTAGAATTCATATGTGATTACTCTTTTATGAGTGAAAGAACACACTTTTTATTCTTATAATTTACACCGATTTTAAAATAAATCACATAAGTACACAATTTCAATTTCTAAAGTAAATGAAAAAAGAAGAAATAAATAAATCTTTAAATAAAACATAAATAATTTTTCATCATGCATATAAAACAATTTAAATTACCTTATTCTTCCTCCCCTATATAGTTTATATTCATCAATTTTCAAGCATTATATTTCTTACTGATTCTACAAACTTAAAATAAAAAACACCATGTATTTCAATGTTTAAATTTCTTCGATTTAAAAAATCAATTATGAATTTTGAAACTTGCTGAAATGCAACATATTGCAAAGAAAAAACCAGCCATTCACTCACTCTCTCAACATTTGAAAGAGTTTTATTTTTTCGGAAACTTGCTGAAATGCAACATATTCCCCCTCTTTTTGTTGTCAAAATTCATGAGTATACATTCAGTTCAAACTTCAACACGAGGCATGCACCTATACCTATCTAACCAGTAAGATTCCATGCATGAAATGAACCTTTTTTATCAGACTGTCAATAAAAAAGGTTAAATGTAACACAAAATTTGCGAAGCTTCTAGCAAAATATATTTTAGCGCTTTCAATTCTGAAAGAAGATGGCCAACATGAAAATTTAAGATAAAGTTTAGCCCAACAAAAGAGTACGCCGCATGAGTTTTTTTAATTCTATAAATATCCAGGATGGTGGAAAGTTTCACTTGAATATAAACTTAACCACCCTATGCATTTCGTTGCTATTTGTTAGTAACAACAATCACAAGTCATATAAAAGTTAAACTAAAGAGGTATTATAGATAACATACAAAAAATAAATTAAGAAAATACTACAAACACATCATTCTAACAAATTTAACCATAAAAATATAAAAGAAAAATACCAAAGTAGATGTTCCAGATTCTACCACACTGTCATTATGTAATAACAAGAAATAGTTACCATTTAGGATGGAGCAGAATTTGGGTGAAAGAAACCATAGATTTATGAAATATAAATCCAAGAAAGCAGATAAAGGAGGAAAGTGGTAATTAAGAAAATTTAAGTAGTGTCTTTTGGGTTCAAAATTTAAAGCAAATAAAGAAGAGAAAAAGATAACTGCAAATGGTATTAAGTGCTACAACTACGTGGGCTCTGTTTAAGAAAATGCATATCATCCTTTATTTGGCTACTTGGGCTTTATTAGGCAAATTAAACGGATGAAACATTTTCTTTCTTTATTACTCCACTAGTGAATTGGTTCGCGCTTCGCGCGACCATAAAAATCTTATTCAATTTTTGAAATAATTTTTTAATGTCGGAATATTAAAAATATTTAACTCTTCTTTAGTTTTCAAACTCAAATAAATTAGATTTTCAGTCTAAGCTATTTTATTATTGTCGTTTATTTTTCTTTTTGTTTGATTTTTTATCAATTACGGATTTTTAATTATCCACAAATGCTAAATTTTAAATAATAATCTATACAATTTACACATAAGTTTCCTTTGTTTATTTAATATATTAGTATCTATTTAATTTTTCTTCTCTCTACCTTTCAAGAGCTACATTTTAGTGCTTCATTTTTTTTCCTTTAAAATTCTTAGAAAAAACATCAACAACAACATCTACTACATAAATAATAATGAAAGGGGTAAAACACACAAATGAAATCTCTTTGGTTAACTTTTTCTTTAATGTTTTCCGTTTTCCTCTTCTTCTTCTTCTTCTTCTTCTTCTTCTTCTTCTTCTCTTGCTTCCTTGTTCATTCATTCTAAAAAAGAATATCTACCTTTTCTTCTCTCTCACTCGAACATTACATTTTTTATAGTGGCCACTTCATTCTAAGGCTACTATTTTTCCGGTCTAAAAATTATTGAAGCTATATTGAAAATTCATAAAATCTAACCTGAATTTTCAAGCTTTATTACATTGACAATCCTTCTTTGGACAATTGGAAAATTTATCATTTACTAATTCATTTTTTAACGGAAATATGTAAAATTACTTGGTTAAACTTATTCTAAAATAATATCTTCACTTATTATTGTTGATATATTTTCAAACCTTAGCAGGTATCGACTAAGCAACAAAAACATGGTTATACTATCTATAGAAATACAGGATAGAGGAATAAGAAAGAAGATAAATCATTTAAAAAAGAAATAGAAAACAAATGACACCAAAAAAAAATCTAGGACCTGGAAAAAACCGCTTTCGATTCATGAAAGTTCATACACGTGAGAGATCAAAATTGGAAGAAGAATAAAGTAACATAAATAGAAAATCCTATTAATCCCAAAATAATATATCAACAACTTACTAAATAAAATAGAGTAAAATTACATCCATATATAACCTCATTAGTCACCTATTTTTAATTTGCAAAAAAAACACAAACATTTAGCAAAAGTAACCATATAATATTATATAAATATTTCAAGAAGAAAATGAACAGATAAACAAAGAATTCAAATGAACTAATCACCTTGCATCAGAAGAATGACAAACACGGTTGATCAGGAAGTAGGATTAATATGTTACTTATCACATGGTGGATGAGAAAAAATTTGAAGAGAAATTGGGTCCATATATATTTGCCATAAGTATGTAATTATATTGATAATTGATAATGGAGGTCTTGAAAGGAGGTAATAATTATAGGTAACCAAAAGGTTAAAAAAAAACTGAAATTTTAAAGTACCCCATTTATGGGTGAGTTAAGGGCAGTTAAGTATTATTTTGTATGGGATTGATGAATCGTGGAGATCAAATTTTCAAAAGTTCAACTCTTTAAATTTTCATGGGAAAAAAATCAACTTTGTAAATTTGAATCTTTACAAGCTTTTTGGGGGAAACCACAAAGAAAATTATTCATTTCCATTTACAACGTGGGCAACAGAATTCAATGCCGCTATTGCACAGTGCCTTTCTAGTTGGTTAGGGACTTTTAAGTTTTTCACCATAATTAAGAGAGGTACAGAGATGAGCTTTTAATATGGCATGTTTAATATAACTAAGAGAGTTAAAAGAGTAATTTTTGAGTTTTTTTAACATAGCACATAAATGAAAGAAAATAGAAAAAATCTCAAAAAAAGGAGAAAAAAGATAAATGTTAATGGAGGCCATAGAAAGGTGCCACATAGGATTGTTTATGCCTAGCTTTATATTATATATAGATTTTGTGTCAATTAAATTGAAGGAGAAAAATTTTAAAAATCCAAAAAAAGGAGAAAAAAGATAAATAGGAATGGAGGCCAAAGAGAGATGCCACATCACCTTGTCTATGCCTAGCTTTATATTATATATAGATTTGGATTCTAATAATGAAGGGTATTGGCATGTACATACAACCTCTAAATAGAATTGGCTTATTCTAATCAAATATTTTAGGGGAGGTCACTTAAATACAATTTTTGAAATAGTAATTAAAAAGATGACAACTATTTCCTAAAAATTACATAAATACAACTTATTCATATTTTTAACTTTTTAATTACAAAAATACAAATTTTTACATTCCTAAAATATCAGTAATACTTAATTTTAGGGGTTACTACCATTAATGCATATCCACTTTTTACTTTATGTCCGCCCCCCCCCCCCCCCCCCCCCCCCAAACCAAAAAGAAAATGTATGAAAAGGGCATGAGAGAAAATGCAATTCTCCAAATAAACAAAACAAAATCAACTTCAATTCTCACATCACATCTACCGTTTTAAAAATATTTTTTCCTTTCGTTTTCTCCTCTTTATTCTTTTTTTTTATTATTATTTTCACTTGATGACTCATGCAATTATTTTTTTGTGACTAAATTATTTGGATATATTAATATTAAGAAAAGTACATGAAAAGATATGGTATAAGAAAAGTAAATGAAAATATACCTAAAAAGTATATGGTATATTCAAATTGGCAAATTTAACTGAAAAGATGATAACAAAATATTTATAGATATAATAGTAAAATTTAGTATATTTAAGTTTGTATATTATATATAGTATATAATATAATGATACCTTTTGTGTATATAGTATATAATATTACAACATACTTAATATATAAATATATTACTATACGTGCCAACCATTCTACTCTACAATAACAAGTATAGTATACAATATACAATATATGGATGGAATAATATATATACTTGTTAAAGTCACACAAATACACTTTTCAAATGGTAATTAAAAAGATTACTACTACTTTTAAAAAATTACATAAATACAACTTATTCAAATTTTTAACTTTTTAATTATAAAAATACAACTTTTTACATTCCTAAAATATCAATAATATATCAACAAAAAGTTACATCATAGAAGACATAGCTTAACAAATCAATTTCAAATCCCATATTCCATCTACCGTTTTAAAAAGATTTTTTTTTCTTTCGTTTCCTCCTCTTTATTCTTCTTTTTTTTATTTTTTTATTTTCACTTGTTGACTGATGCAATTATTTTTTTTGTGACTAAAAGAAATTATTTGAATATATTAATATTGAGAAAAGTACACAAAAATATATGGTATATTGTATAACAAAAGTATATGAAAATATACCTAAAAAAATATATGGTATGTTCAATATATATAGTATATAATATTACAATATACCTAATATACTACTCTACATGCCAACCAATTGTACTCTACAATAACATATATAGTAACAATAGACGATATATAGATAGAATAATATATATATATATATATATATACACACACACATACTTGTTCATAGTTTTTTTTTTTTTTGGGGGGGGGGGGGGGGGGGGGGTTAAATTCATGAATTACCTTGCAAGTAGATTGTGCTGGAGCTTTTTTAGGTAAGCACTTATTGTGTTTTTATATGCATTTAATTATGTTATCACTAATATAGAGAATCTCCTTCTTTTTAGCTTTAAATTGCACAATTTGTAATATCTAAATTAGTTGTAGATTATATAATTAACTCTTATATATCTTGTATTTATGAAAACTCCCCTATATATAACATATACAGTAGTATACTTGTTCATGAATTAACTTTTTTTTTTTTTGTTAAAAGAATGAATTAGATTGTTAGTAGATTGTGCTGGGGCTTTTTTAGGTGAGCAATTATTGTGTTTTTGTATGCATTTAATTATGTTATCACCAATATAGGGTATTTCCTTATTTTTAACTTTTTATTCATAACAATAATCTCCTTGTTTTTAGCTTTAAGTTGTATAATTTGTAATATCTAAATTAGCTATATATTATATAATTAACTCTTATATTTATTGTATTTATGAAAGTTCCCCAATATTTTCTTTAGCAAATTAAGCCCAAAAATGACAGTCAGTAGCCATTTATGTATCAAGCCCGCACAAAAATGGGGGAAGAGATATTTGGGGAAATAACTTATATATACAACCCACACATCTAGTTTGTAGCCGGTATAGCCCATTGTATCGTTAATGTATATGTTCTGTATAACTACACAGCCTACGCATCTAGTTTGTATCATTAGTGTATAGATAACGTAACTGTTCTATATAGCTATATATAAACATTACATATACTATATATATAACATGTATACTTTGTATAATTATGAATTAACACACGAAACCAACTCAAATTGCAGTGTCTATATAATATATCTGTTTTGTATAGCTATATATAAACATTACATAGCTAATGCGGAAAAATAACATCATTTACACCAACATGTCACAGATGTAACTCCTAAATAAAATTAAAAAAAAAAAAAAAACACCCTATTTTAGATCAATTCAATAAGTAGAAGACAATAATGGAATTTTTGTACAAAACCCAGAAATCACAGACCAAAGTAGTTGCAATTTGCGAATATAGAAAGGTTTTGAATACCTCAAAGATAAAAATAGAAACCGAGTTTTTAAGGAGCCGTTTGGATATGATTTGAAAATATGATTTCAAATCATGATTTGAAATCATATTTGGACATGCAATTTAGATATCTTAAATTGTATTTTCTCGTATAGACATAAAAACCCCATAAGTTGTGAAGACTATCAAAACATTCCCAATTCTTATACAATCTTACCAAATGAGCAAGTCATAGTTCATAAAAAAATTACTACACTACTAGAAGGTCTTTCTAAAAAATACAACATTAATTTATCAAACTTTAGTTCAATAAAAACGAAAATTTAACATGAATAGTAATGAGGTTGGTAGACATAAATAAAGGTAGACACAAATAAAGGTTGGTAGACATAAATAAAGGCTGGTGGAAGTTAATGAGATTGGTAAATGATTGGTGGGAGTAATTGTTAAAAATATCTACTAACTTATGTGTCTTTTTACAAAATATAAATTTATGGGTCAAATTTTCTATTTTTGAAACCATGGTTTGAAACCCAAATCATGCCTTTTTGGATGATTTGGGGTTTCAAACAATGGTTTAAAACCATGAGATGAAATGCATGTCCAAACGCTGATTTCATCTCATGGTTTCAAACCGCATGTCCAAACGCGCCTACTAAATACAGCAGAAAGCCTTCAACTTTGCCAATTAAGGGTGTGCTCGGTATGGAGGAAAAAAAAATCTAAGGAAAATGTGTTCTTGGAAAATAAGTGAATTTCAACTTATTTTCTCATGTTTGTTTGAGTAGTGGAAAATAAGTGCTTACTTATTTTCTCAGGTTCGTTTGGTTGGTAGAAAACGTTTTCCGTAAAATACCCACCCAAGCACCGCCAACTCCACCCCATACCACACAAACCCCCCAACCCCCAACCCCCAACCCCCATTTTTTTTTTTTTTTGAAGTTTTTAGAATTTTCTACACCACCATATTCCCCCCCCCCCCCCCCCAGTGGACCCATACAACACCAACCCCCCACCCTTTTTTTTTTTTGAAGATTTTAATTTTCTTTTTTGGGTTTTCTACACCACCACAACCCCTACACCCTACCCCCACCACCCCTCCCCCAAAAAAAAATCTTAAAAAAAGTTTTTAAAGTTACTTTTTTTTGGATTTTTACACCACCCACCCCAAAAATCTTATTTTTAACCACAAAAACTTTCAATTTTTATAATTTTTTAATAACGATAAAATTAAATAAGAAGTAGAAAATTCGGGAGAGGGTAAGGGGTGCGTGCAGGGGGTGGGTGTAGAAAATAAAAAAAGAAACTTTTCAAAACTTAAAAAAAAAAAATTAATTTTGAAGGGGGTGGTGGGGGGTGTCGGGAGAGGGGGGGGGGGCGGTCGTGGGGATGGGTGTAAATAAAAAAATATACTTTTAAAACTTTTTTAAGATAAAGGAAAAAAAGAACTAGGGGGGAGGGGGACGTGTTGGTGTAGAAAATCCAGAAGAAAAATTAAAAAAAAATTACGGAGGGGGGGTACGGGGGGGGGAGGGGTAGGGTGCGGGGATGGTGCATGAGTTGTGGGAGTGGTTGGGGGGTGGGTTGGGTGATGCATGGGTTGCAAGAGTTGTTGGGTTTGATAGTTGGGGGTTGGGAGTGGGTGGTGCTAAAAAACATAAAAAAAAAATCAAAACTTTTTTTTCAAAACAAAATTAATTTTTTTGCTTAGGAGGGGCGGAAGGGGGGGTGTTGGGTCGTGGGGCGGGGGTGATGGGTGGGTTGGGTGATGGTAGGGTGGTTGGTGGAATGCAATTGTGGACTTGTTTTCCTTACTTTTATTATGGAAGTCATTTTCTTCATTTTTGAAGAACTTGTTTTCCTAAAGAAAATATTTTTTAAATTTTTTTATTAAACGAACATGAGAAAATTGGAAAATATTTTCCGGAGAATGTTTTCCTTCATACCGAACACACCCTAAATTCCCCAGAATTCAAGAATTGTCAGCTCCGACTCTCACATTCGAACAAATTCAAGAATTGGCTTTAGAGAGAGAAAATAGAGAGAGTAACAGAGAGAAAAAATAGGGTCGAGAATATAATTAATGCAGTAGAAGTATGGATCCAATCACTACAGTTTTGCACACTTGTGAAAAGGAGAGGAAAAAAACACTCTTTCAATCTACTCTTTCCCACAAATGAGTCTCATTCTCTCCATACTACCTCTTTCTCCTCTCTTACTCTAGCGGCGGGGGCGGCGTAGTGGCGGAGATGGAAGTTTCAGGCGAATAAGGCGGTTGGCAGTGGGTGTTGAGGATTCAACAACAACATTTTGGTGGAGGAACACAAGGTGTAGAATAGGCTGGTGAAGGCAAACTAGATAAGAGATAGGCTATTGAAGACAAACTAGATGAGCGAAAGGCTAACTGGGGTAACAAGTTGATATTTGGGCTAGTTTTAGTAAACTAGATGTCCGAAAGGTCACCCGTATTTCTTCACCTAATATCACGCTATTCATGCACAAAAATAGGGCAAGGAATATTTTTTAATATCATTAAAAAGCGGAGAGTTTGTTTCTTAGAGGTATTTAACGATATCCAAGGGTGGAGCCAAATTGGGCTAAGGGGGTCCGAACCCCCTTCGGCAAAAAAATACATTGTTTATATATACCGGGGTGGATCTATTAAGCCCCGAGAGCACGCCACGCCACCCGCTAGCTTGGGTGAATACACTAGGTATATATGTATACATTAGTATAAAATATTATGAATAATTTGATTGCCACCTGGAGTAACAAATGACGACTACGTGCCAGTGGGAAAGGGCAAAGGCTGCCTCCGTCTTGGTGAGGGTTCGAGCTTCACTAGTAACATTTTTAACAAAATGTTTGGCTTGTTGCGCTAAATAAATGCACAACAGCACACATGCAAGGTAAATTCCACAAATTTAGGAACCCATTTATCAGTTATATATTTTATACTTTAAAATGAAATTTATCTTAATAAATGAGATTACTCCACATATGTAGGTACCCATTTATATCAGTTGCCTCTTTTCTTTTTTCTTTTCTTTTCTTTTCCTTAATTCCTCTTGACCTGCTTTTAATTACTGTATCAATATTGTTGACTTTTTATTTTTTCCTCTCTTATTAATTATTTGCTTAATATATAAAGTTGAATTATCATAAGTTTTATAGTCCAAATGTCTTATGTTTCCGGTCAGAACAAAAAACCTTGTGCACCAAGTTGTTATAGTTATATTATATTTTTCCGTTCGATCAATTTGTCTAATTAAAATTGAAAAGATGGAATAACCCGATCTGAAGCCCAACGTCATCAAACCAACCAAATATTTACTCTATTTGGATTAAAAAAAATGTGGCACCTCCGATCTATAAATTCTGGATCCGCCTCTGTATATATACACTGTTAAAATTATTTTATGTATATATAGTAGATGTTGAATCCGCCCTACCTTTCAAGGCGGGAGTTAGGTCTGCGTACACTCTACCCTCCCCAGACCCCACATGGTGGATTATACTAGGCTTGTTGTTGTTGTTGTTGTTGTTGTATAGTAGATATTGAATCCCTTTGATTCCTTTGAGTGTTTATTTCTTCATATTTTGAACCCCTCGACGAAAATCCTAGCTCCGCCACTAATATCAGTATTATATGCAGCCATTGAAAAGCATTCACAATCGAAATTATGAAATCTGGAATTTGGAACACAAAGGTAATCCTTTTTCATCTCCATTTCATTGTTTGCCGATAAATGTGAAGTAAGTCTACGTATCCTATTCGTGAAATTGAATACTTGAAATTCAACAGATCCTCTCTTTTCTTCTTGAAAAATAATTGAAATGACATAATTCTTTACCATAAAAGAATTTCACCGCTTTCTATCCCCCGAGCACTCAGTGGAAGAAGAGGAATCAAGTCATGCAGTCTCCAATCCAACCTTGCTCCCGTAGTCAGTCCTTGGGGTTGATCTCCACGTTCTGATTCTACCTCATCTGATAATAGAAGTACCTCCCTACAAATTGTTTCGTTCGGTATACATTATACAAGCAGAAAGGATACAAAGGATCCTATGCAACGCTGATACATAATGATATGAGATTGCTCATATACGTCGAGTTGAAGAAAAATAGTCCAGAATTCAAAAACTTCCCACTGTGTACAGTGTCACACCCCTTTTTTCCTATAGAAAACAATGATTTATTATGTTAAGTGCCAAAGGGTTTTTAAATCGAAAGTGACGAAAATTGTGTTTCAAAAAGGGCTTTTATTTAGAGAAAAAAAGTCGCCACCTGGCATCGAGTTTTGGTGTGCCAAGTCACCATAAAATCAATATCCCTTTCAAAATAAGTTTGACTCTAAAAACTGATCAGCGACGGAAATCTCAGTTAAGGAATTCTGTTGACCGAGGGGAAGGTGTGAGGTATTCCTCGAGTCCCGTGGTTTTAGCACGATCGCTTTAATTAACTCGTATTGGCCTAAATGGAAACTCAATCAAGTAAACTCACATAAAACAAATAAACACGTGCACAAGAAAAGCTCGAAAATAAAGTTGAATTATCACAACCCGAAATAAAAGAAAAATGCGAGAAAATAAACCTAAAACCCACTATGCTAAACTATACTAAGCTATCCCCGACATCCCGGGGTCTTCTTCACGGGCGGCCACCATTTTTACATTTTTGTTTTCTTCCGGAACATCCCACCCGGGAAATGAATACATGAGATTTAAAGCGAGTAAAATAAAACACACCACCAAACGGACCTAAATTTGCCTACCAGCCGGATTTACGAATCACAATCTTTAAATTAATTCACCGTCATTTTCCACCACGTGATTAATAACAATTCATTATAACATCAAACCCAACAAATTAAATTCTACTCAAAATCATACAACCTACTAGCTTGAAACAATTGATTAATTAAAACCTCAATCCCATATGTTTAAATCAATAATGTAAAATGCTAATAACCATTTGAACTTAAATTATTGGAATCTCAATTCCTTGGTCAGCAGCAGATTCAATCAAAACAAATACTACCACTTAATCATGCCAACTAGAATAATAATGACACAAGCAAACTAATAAAAGGATAAATAAGAAATGGACCTTCACTGTTGCGATTTCAGATAAATATGAAAAGATCTCGTTTAATACAGCTTCTATTCCAACAATGGAACCCAACAACAGAGCTCAAGCCAAAACCGCTAACGGAGTTAGAACGGAATGCCGGAAATCTCGACGTTAAACCGAAAATCTTGAAATCAACTCGAAAAAACCCCCAACAAACAGTTGATGCGTTAATTTTAGATGGTTTCAGAGATATTTTAATGGAGTTTCAACGGTTGTTACGGTGGTGGTTTTAGAAACGGGTTTTGTGGGGTGTGCGAGGGTAGCATTAATGGATGGTAGGGATGGTGGTTTCACATGGATAAAGTGGGGGGTGGAGATGGGGTGGTTGAAAGGGTGATTTTGGGTGAGGAAAATAAATGAAGAAGAAGATGATCTATTCCTCTTCTCTCTGTCCGTGTCTCTGTCCCAATTCCTATCTATTTTGCTTTTTCTTCTTTTTTTCGTCTCTCCCCTCTATATTTCTCTATCTAATACCTATTCTATTCTCTCTCTCTCTATCAATATTCTTTTTTTTTCTTTGTCACGTGTCCCCTCCCTTTTTCCTTTTTTTTTTAATTGTGTGGGCCCCACCCCTAACAATAATATTATTCCAAAAAACGCGGATCCCTTCTCATTTTTGTGATAAGATTTGTTATGATCCTTTGTCATTTTGTGGTGAGGTCGTATAATTCCAATTGCTCATTTCACCCTTTTTGTCATCTTTTTTATTTACCCTTTATTTAAATGTAAAATGAGAAATACTTAATAACTATTCTTATATAGAGAAAAATATACTCTTTAAACGAAAATAACTAGTTAAACAAAATTAAATCCTAAAATAAAATATATTTTTATAATTTTTCATTCTTTTGAACACAAAACTTATACTCTAAAAATAGCAAATATTTTTGTTCTTTTTGATTTTCGCAAATAAACCTACTAAATAAAAATAGAATAAAATCGACACGTCAAAAATTAAAATTAAAAGAAATATTTAAAAACTATAAGGTGAAACACACGGGGAGGGTCAAAATTACGTGTCTACAACCTGTCCCTCTTTAGTTGGGGAAGCGAAGCGTTCTCAGACAAATACATAGACAACGAGACAAATTTGGACCCGATCATTATTTGAAGAAAGAGAACGAAACAGAACAAAATGTGACCGAGCCCCGGTCTTGGGCATCCTACATATCCTGGGTTATAAGGGAATCAGGTCTCGTGTAGTTCAAGAAACAAAAGGGTGATGGAACATACTGAGCTGGAGAGTCGAGTGAGGTCCTGTCGAGATTCCGGCGGCTCTTGTTATTACATCAAAATGAAAAATAAAGGTTAAAAAGAAAATACAAGTACAAGATCCTATCTATGCAGCTTCTCTTGAATCTTGACTTGAATCTTCATGCTTGTTTCTGAACTTAAATTTAAAGTCATCCCCATTCTCCAGGCGGGGCTCCTGCTACTTCTGATTGAATTTGAAACCGACTGAAAGTACACCTTATTCTTCAGGCGGGCTCCTGAACTTGAAATTGAAAATTATCCCTATTCTCCTGGCGGGTTCCTGATGACCTGGCGAATCATGCTATTTGAACTTGCTCCCATTCTCCAGACGGGTCCTACTTGCTTCCCGTTCTTCAGGCAGGTCCTACTTGCTTCCCGTTCTTCAGGCAGGTCCTGTAAATTATCAAAACAAATAACACGAACAAAAAATTTTCTGTCCCAGTTTGCACCAGGAAATTTTTTGGTGAATGTTAGCAAAATTGTAAAATAATTCAATTATGAAAGTAAAATCAAATGTACTAACTAGGAAGTGCGTCTCCCAGGGGTGAATCTGAAAACTCAAACTAGGAAATGCGTCTCCTAGAGTAATGAATCAAATTAGGAAGTGCGTCTCCTAAATGTAAAAACTAAAAGACCTAGACTAAGAGGTGCATCATTTAGGGGTTAAAATAAAAGACTCGACTAGGAAGTGCATCTCCTAGGAGTAGAGGTTTGCATTAGGAAATGCATCTCCTAAAGTCAAAAACCAGAAAGACCCAGACTAATAAGTGCGTCTCTTAGGGGTTAAACTGAAAGACTCGACTAGAAAGTGCGTCTCGTAGGAGTTATGATTCAAATTAGGAAGTGCTTCTCCTAAAAGAAAAACCTGAAAGACCCAGACTAAGAAGTGCGTCTCTTAGGGGTTAAACTGAAAGACTCAACTAGAAAGTGCGTCTCTTAGGAGTAAAGGTTCGAATTAGGAAGTGCGTCTCCTAAAAGCAAAACCTGAAAGACCCAGACTAAGAAATGCGTCTCTTAGGGGTTAAACTGAAAGACTCGACTAGGAAGTGCGTCTCCTAGGAGTAAGGTTCGAATTAGGAAGTGCGTCTCCTAAAAGCAAAACCTAAAAGACCGAGACTAAGAAGTGCGACTCTTAGGGGTTAAACTGAAAGACTCGACTAGGAAGTGCGTCTCCTAAGAGTAAGGTTCGAATTAGGAAGTGCGTCTCCTAAGAGCAAAACCTGAAAGACCCAGACTAAGAAGTGCTTTTCTTAGGGGTTAAACTGAAAGACTCAACCAGGAAGTGCATCTCCTAGGAGTAAAGGTAAATCCTATTAAAATTTCTTGTCCCAGTTTGCATCGGAAAAATATTTGAGTGTTAGAAAAATCATAGGCTATTTGTGATCATATTGGGAGGTAGTTAACTAAAAACATGACTGTATTTGGAAGTAGTCAAATTAGGAGCATGGCTTTATTCGGAGGTAGTCAACCTAAAAATTCATAAACATGACTTTATTCGGAGGTAGTCAACCTAAATCAGGGAACGTGACTTTATTCGGAAGTGGTCAACCTAAAATTAAAAACATGACTGCATTCGGAGGTAGTCAACCTAAAATTCATAAACATGACTTTATTCGGAGGTAGTCAACCTGAAAACATGATTATATTCGGAGGTAGTCAACCTGAAATTTAAAAACATGACTGCATTCGGAGGTAGTCAACCTAAAAGCATGACTATATTCGGAGATAGTCAACCTGAAATTAGAAACGTGACTTTATTCGGAGGTAGTCAACCTAAAATTCATAAACATAACTTTATTCGGAGGTAGTCAGCCTAAAATTCATAAACATGACTATATTCAGAGGTAGTCAACCTGAAAACATGACTATATTCGGAGGTAGTCAACCCGAAATTTTGAAAACATGACTGCGTTCGGAGGTAGTCAACCTAAAAGCATGACTATATTCGGAGGTAATCAACCTGGAATTAGAAACGAGCTTGCCGGCGGACCACTGCCGTCCCATTCTTGAGTGAGCTGGAGCGCAGCCATCGTGACTTTATTCGGAGGTAGTCAACCTAAAATTAAAATATAACTTTATTCGGAGGTAGTCAACCTAAAATTAAAACATAACTTTATTCGGAGGTAGTCAACCTAAAATTCACAAACATAACTTTATTCGGAGATAGTCAACCTAAAATTCATAAACATGACTTTATTCGAAGGTAGTCAACCTGAAAACATGACTATATTCGGAGGTAGTCAACCTAAAATTTAAAGACATGACTGCGTTCGGAGGTAGTCAACCTAAAAGTATGACTATATTCGGAGGTAGTCAACCTAAAAGCATGACTATATTCCGAGGTAGTCAACCTAAAACAAAACATTTTGGTGTACATGAATTTGAAATACATGTAAAATTTTAGCGAATTTCCCCTGCTTCAAACAAAAGAAATTGTGAATTTTAAAAATTGATGACTTGTGACAATTTTGCAATTCAACATTGAGCTTGGTCATTTTGGTTGGGTTGGAGGAATATTTCGGTACTGCGATCAGGGAAGGTTCAAAATTTGATTTGATCTAAGGAGATTTCAACAGTCTGTCCTGACCCTTTCATCTATTGTGAATTATCAAGTCGGTCTTTTTCGTTCATTTGAGCAGCCAAAATGATCCTTTCCTTTCCGGATGAGTTGTCAAGCTAATCATTTCCTTTCAATTGAGTTTCCAAATTAACTGTTTCTTTCCTAATGAGTTTCCAAACTAATATTTTCCTTTCACTTGAATTGCCCAACTAATCATTCCCTTTCTGAATTTTTGATGGCAAAATTTGAAAATTCTTTCTCGCTCGTCTTCTAGAGGGAAACAAACAAAAACAAAAACAACAAAAATATGTACGAGTGAAATCAGAAAAGAAAATAGTATTTGGTGAGATACACTACAATAGGAGGAATAAAAGCTTTTTTAAATCAAAGAAGAAGAAAACAAAATGTGACATGAATTTAGACCAATAACTTGATTTGTCCACCTCTTCAGACTTGCTGATTCATCAAGTCTTCGTCTAGTGTTGGAGAGCTTGCTTTGTCTCACTTGAAGTAGCACTGACATTGTATACTCTTCATGATGAACATTTTGTTGTAAACATAGCTCACATTTCGACTTGTGGTGCCTCGAAAGGTTTTCACCAACAAGTCTCTCTCATTTTTATTCTCTTCTCTCATGTCTCACAATTTCAATTTGCGGTTCCTCGAAAGGTTTTCACCAACAAACCTCTCTCATTTTATTCTTTTCTCTCATTCATGATTAGTCACAATTTCACAAAATTTCTTCAAAAAGACTTCCGCTTCTACCATTGATGGTTTCCACGAGACTAGCTAAGTTCACGACATGCTCGACTTGGCATTTTCAATACTTGATCAGAAGGTCTTTTATTTGGATTGTAATGCAAGACTTTTGGACAGGGAATGAAATGAAAGGACTGCATAACTCATGGACAATGCTAAAGATCAGGGTTCTAACTTACAACTTTTGGAAACGGGTCAAAAAGAAAAATAACTTCTGTCCCAGTTTCTTTGAAACGGGAATGTTGACTTTTATTTGGTTGGACCGAACCCCAGAATAGGGTTGCCTACGTATCCTGTCGAGACAAGAATCAGGTCAGACGTAGTTTCGGAAATTATATTTTGCTGTGGTTTTTTTTTTTCTGTTTTCTTCTTTCTATATTTTTCTCTTGTTTTTTTTTTCTTTTTTTCTTTTTTTATTTTTTACACTTTTCTGACTCTATTTTGATTCCAAAAGAGGGGTATGAAAAAAAACAAAACTTAGGCTCAAAAAGGATAACAGAATGAAATGCCTTCGTCATATCAATTCTTGAAAATACCAACTCAAAACATGCTCAAAATCGGTCATTTCCTGAATATAAAGATCATTGTTGTCTTTTCTTGGAACTCCTTAATCTTATAACTAACTATCTGAAAGCCTGAATTGATGTCCAAATCTTGTCATTGGTCATGATGCATGTCATCTTCATTGACTTCTTTTTTTTTCTTCTAAACTTGATGTGATGAACTAGGAGAAAAACAAAAAGAAATAAATAAAAATAAATACAATAAAATAAAATAAAATTAAAAGGCACTAATATCCTTAGAGAGAGGAAAGTAAAAAAGATATGGAGATTGAACGAGACAAGCAAGATATGGTCCAAAATCCCTAACTGGGCCAATTTTTTTTTTTTTTTTTTTTTTTTAAAGAAGATCCAAATTAAACCACAAAACGCATTTTCAGCATATCAAATGATTAGTTGCCGACAATTATTATCCGCTATTGAACTTGAGGGTCATTTCATGAAACTTCAGAAGGACAATCCTCAATTCGACCCTCTAACATCAGGTGGCATGAGAGTATAAGCTTACAGCGACCCTTGCTCCATCAAATCTTGAATCTTGTATTTCAGTGTGATGCATTCGTTTGTATCATGACCTTGCCCATTTGAATGGTAGGCACATCTTTTGTTAGGATTGAATGATTTGTGTTGGCACTTGGGAATCTGGAATTCTGCCGCTTGTAGCAACCCTAAAGCCCTAGCTCTTTCAAACAAACTAGATAAAGGTTCAACTAGAGGAGGAAACGTGCAGTGCCTATTGTGAGGTCGGGATGCACCTTGAAAAGTTGAGTGAGATGATAGAGGTCTTTTAGAATGTCGAAAATGAAGGGAAACATTATGGGTCAGGTGTTGGGAGTATGAGTGATTGGATGGAGATGGGTAATGATGATATGTGGGGTTTAGAGGCTCAGAGTTTGATTGGTATAAAGATTAGGTATTTGAAGAAAAATGGTATGGAGGTTGAGAGCACTGCCAGGGTTGAATCTGTTGATCTCGAGGCATTGTTGGTATAACCAATGCAACTTCCTCCTCTTCCTGGTTGGACAAACTCCCTGAATCTATCTGGCCTTTTTCTGTGATCTCCTTTAGTGTAGCAAACCTCACAACTTTACCAGTTTTAACTCCTTCCAACATTTCTCCCATCTTAATTGCTTTACTGAAAGGTTTGCCCAATGCAGGGATCAAGAATTGGTAATACGCTTCTTCTTGAACTTGGAGAAAAGTCTCCACCATCTCACATTCTTTCATTGTAGGTCTTACCCTAGCAGCCTGCTCTCGCCACCTAATGGCAAATTCCTTAAAACTCTCTGTAGGAGTTTTTGTCAGGGATCATGTCTATGTTGTATTGAAACTGTTGAATAAAATTCTGAGCCATGTCTTCCAAAATGTGCCACTAAGAAATGTCCTGATTTGCATACCATTCTGCAGCTATTCCGGTCAAACTCTGAATAAAGTAAGCCATAAGTAACTCATTTTTGCCTCCGACTCCTCTCAACTGATTGCAATACCTTCTTAAGTGGGCCATGGGATCACCATGTCCGTCATACGTATCGAACTTCGGGATTTTAAAGCCCGGACGTAATTGGACATCAGGAAACATACACAAGTCCTTATATGACACACTTTTAAAACCCCTTAGACCTTGCAAATTTCTTAGAGATTATTCCATGCTTTTTAGCTTCCTAGACATTTCTTCTTGTTCCGCTAGCGAGTATGATAGGGGAATATGTTGAGTTTGTGCCAATATAGAGGTGTTGGAGGGATTTTCAAAGTAACTTAAAAGGAGTGGTGGAGGAGGTTGCCCACTGATCCAAGTTCGATACATATCTGTCATTTGTTGCTTCAGATTTCGGACCTCATCTCTTAAACCAGATTCTTGATCTACGATTTCCATTAAAGTATCTGTAAGGGTCGGGTTTGCTTCATTGCCGGTCATAACTCCTTTTCCTTTTCAATTTTGTGTTATAATGATTGGATGCATGATTGTTTTTGGTTGGAAGAAGATGGGTAGTGGCTCAACTCCAAACTTGTCACAAGTCAACCTTTATTTAAAAAGTTTTTGTAAGAAAGAAAGATATTAAAATCAAAACCATGGGTCACAATCATGACGGTTTAAAACTTATAGCACAGAAAATGTCATCAGTTAGACCCACTCGTCACATTCCTCTCTTTCATTTTTTTTCTCTCTTTTTTATTTTCCTAAAAAATAATTCGATCAAACCCGACTTGGGTTGCCTACGTATCATGTTGAGACATGAATCAGATCTTTGCGTAGTTCAGGAAGAATCAACAAACTCTTTTCTTTTTTGAATTTCGAAACAAACAAGACTCAAAAAGATATTTTTTGGATTTTTGAATTTCCTAACAAATGAATCCTAAAGGACAAGTAAAAGAAAATATTTTTGATTTTCTAAGTTTGAAATTCCTACCAAAGGGAACCTATAAACTACTGAAAGGAAAAATCTTTTTATGCAATTTTTTATTTTTTTATTTCTTGAATAAAAAATAAAAACTCTTTTTGTTTTTAAATTTTAGAATAAAGATCAAGAGGAATCTCTCTCATTTTTTTTTAAGATCACCGAACTTGAGGAGGGTTGCCTACGTATAGTCGCCCCGAAGGACGGGAATCTGGTGTGCGTAGTTCATGCCGATTAGACTGTTAATGACATTTTGAAAAATTGACTCCTGACTTAAAAAAACAAATATTGCTTTTTTGCCCTTTTTCTTCTTTTCAAAAACATGGAATAGAACAAAAGTAAAATATTTTTGAGTTTTTGACTAAGACATATGCTAAAGAAACTAAAACTCACAAAACACTTTTTTTTTTTTAAGAAATAACCAAAGTAAAATCTTTTTGGAATTTTTATTTTTTTTTTATTTTTTTGAACAAAATGTATAGAAATAACAAAATCTCTCACTAAGACTCTTAAAGCTATGAAATCCTTTTCGACACCTACTAACACTCTCTAATCTTCTCATTTTCTTTTCAAACACTCCTCCCCAAATCAATCCGCCAAATGACCCTTTTACCCTAAAAAATGCAACAAATAGCACATAGGATGATTCACGCCTTTTTGGGCCACAGGCCCAATTTTGACATTACTTTACGACAAGTCTCCTACAAAGTAACACGATACCAAGGATCGAGTCCGGTTGGGTCCAAATGATATGATGCAAATAATAGTGTCCTAAAGGCTGACCTAGGCTGGGGTTCACTAACAAGGATGTTCGAGGAGGCACGTGGTCGATAGCGGTTGCTTTGCTTTCCGCCTACACCACGCTTGAAATGCCCCCTCCCTAAAAATTTGAATGACTCTCGAAAAGGTCGCGTACGCTTACAACGTACTCCGAAACTTGTTGCAGAAAGAATTGGGGGTTATGCAAATGATGCTAAATATAAAAGCAGTAACAGGCAATGAACAATGCAATAAACAAATATGCTCAGAAAATAGCAAATAAGGCCAAAAGATTAACTAAACAAAACGTTTACCCAAGAGTTTCTAACTAAGCTAATACGAGTCATTTTTTGAAAAGCTCGAATTCTAAAATTCCCCAACGGTGTCGTCAGAGCTATCACACCCCTTTTTTCCCATAGAAAACAATGATTTATTATGTTAAGTCCAAAAGGGTTTTCATATCGAAAGTGACGAAAATTGTGTTTCGAAAAGGGCTTTTATTTAGAGAAAAAGAGTCGCCACCTGGCATCGAGTTTTGGTGTGCCAAGTCACCATAAAATAATATCCCTTTCAAAACAAGTTTGACTCTAAAAACTGATCAGCGACAGAGATTCTTGTTAAGGAATTTCGTTGACCGAGGGGAAGGTGTGAGGCATCCCTCGAGTCCTGTGATTTTAGCACGGTCGCTTTAATTAACTCGTATTGGCTTAAATGGAAACTCAATCAAGTAAACTCATATAAAACAAACAAACACGTGCACAAGAAAAGCTCGAAAATAACGTTGAATTATTACAATCCGAAATAAAAGAAAAATGCGAGAAAATAAACCTAAAGAAAATAAACCTAAACTCCACTCTGCTAAACTATACTATGCTATCCCCGACATCCCGGGGTCTTCTTCACGGGTGGCCACCATTTTTACATTTTTGTTTTCTTCTGGGACATCTGATGTGGCATTATTTTACGCCACAATTGATGCTTTTCGGCTATAAGTGTTACTTGTTTTTAAGCAAATTTATGTGATTTTATGTGTTTTTTTTTAGTGGATTTCAGGTATCAAGTGTTTTGATGGCAAAAGTTGAAGAAGTGGAGAAAATAAGTCACTGAAGAGGCAGTTTGACGGAGCAGTTAGACGGGCCGTAAAAACATTATACGGACCGTCAAACTTACCGTATAGTGGTCACAGTGAGAAATGATCGACGAGCCATTTTTGCGGAACAATTTTACGGATCGTAAAATATTTGACGGACCGTCAAATTGTACCGTAAAAATGCTGTGATATTTGACGGAGGAGAAGAAGTAATTTTACGGTCCGTATAACAGTTTTACGGACCGTAAAATGGAACGTAAATCGAGCCCGACGGGCAATTGTGTCTTTTCACTTCTCACGATTTTGGCTCTTATAAATACTTAATTCTAGGGTTCTTGTACGCAGCTCTTGCCACATACCTCAGTTTTTATATTCCTTAGCATAAGTATTAATATTTTTGAGCTCTTTTGGAGATTACAAACAATTGCAAGTAATTTCTCAAGTTCATTCAATCAATTGTAAGCTTTATGATTCTCATTATTTCTCATTGTTCTTCTTTTTCTATGAGCTGCTAATTCCCATTTACTAGGGTTGTGAACCCAATGATGGGTGTTTTGTGACTGGGTTTGTGATTGATATACACATAATGGATTATTAGGATTTAGTTATTCTGCATTTATAATTAATGGTTGCAAACATTGATTAAAGCCAAAAATCTTGATTTATTTGGGAAAATAATTATGGTTGGTAAGAATAACTAACAAGAACTCAAAGCTTTAAACTTTGTTTAATAAATTCACTTAGGAATAAGAAGAATTTACTTGGCATGATTAATCGTTCTTCATAGTTACTTTCTTGTATTTGGGAAAATCATAGAAAGAGATAATCTTTATTTATTGGGAAATAATAGAGATTAATATAGAGATTAAGTGCATTCATATAAGATCCATTAGAAGTATATCAAGATCAATATTCATGAGCATACACCCTATCTAACGGGGACACAACCTTAGTTTCTTTTACCATAAATTTCCACCAAAGAAATAGACAGCGATTAGTTATAGAAAAACCAATTTTTACCAAAATTATCGGATTAAGACATTAGACCTAAAACTTATCATCTACGACTTTAGTAACCTTTTCACACCATATTCCTTGTGGGATTCGACCCCAACCTTGTTGGGTTACTATATTTGACAACGTCCGCGTTATACCATTATTAGGTGTAATTTGAGCATATCAAATTTTGGCGCCGTTGCCGGGGAATACGGTTTTGAAATTACTAAATAGTGTTTGCTTTGATTAAAGTCTTTTGCTTATTCCATCACATCTTGTTTGCTACTTTGTGTAAATAAGGTGAACATGAATCGACATCAGCAAAATCAACGTGCTGAACACCAGGGAAATCTGGTGAACAATCAGGCGAATGAATCAGACGATGAGAATATTTTCGCTGAACTTGTTCCGAAGGAGGACTATGCATCTCCTATTGTTCAGCCTCGAGTTGGAGCTGCTACTGTGAAAATTGACTCCTCTCTATACCAGTTGTTGAAACTTGAGGGATACTTTCGGAACTCTACCGAGAATGACCCTCAACGTCATTTGCAGAATTTTGTGGATGTGTGTGCTAATTACATCCAGAACAATGTTCCACAAGGTGCTATTCGGTTGAGGTTATTCAAATATTCCTTAGCTGGAGAGGCAAGAACATGGTTTGAGAAGCTGCCCCGAAATTCGATTACTTCATGGGCGGAGATGGTAGTTGCTTTTCTCACAAAGTGGTACCACCCTAGCAAAAAGGCTGAAATTCGTGACAAGATATATGAATTTAAGCAGCGACCGGGGGAACAACTATATGAAGCCTGGGAGAGATTCAAGGAGTATTTGCAAAGGAGTCCGAATCATGGTTTTTCGGAACATATATTAATGGAGAAGTTCTACCGAGGGTTAGATCTAGTGACACAGTCAGTAGCTAATAATGCAGCTGATGGTTGTTTCATGAATAAGACCTTTCGACGAGTGACCACCATACTTAACAAGCTGACTACTCATAATCAAGCTTGACACTCAAACAATGCTGATGTGGTACCATATGGTAGTGCTATGCTCCAGAATATAGTGAAGGAGAATCAAGACACCCAACAAACATTGGCAGAACTTGCAACAAACATTTCCCTGCTGACGAAGAAGTTTGATGAATCTCAAATCAAGAAGGTAAATGTTTGTGAGGATGATGCAATCTTGCCAAAAGGGATGTACCATGCTCAAGATGGTCCGTTCCTTGATGGGCCACCTATGCAGGTTGAAGATGCTAACTATGTTAACAACTCTCAAGGGGTTTATCAAAGACAGAATTACCAAGGTGGCTATCAGAGTCAGAATCAATGGAGACCGCAGCAAGATCAAGGTTCTTACAACAACTCTGGGAATTACAACAATAATTATGGTGGTGGAAACCACAGGAGCTACAACAACAGCAACAATTTTGGGAACAAGAGTTCCAATCCTTATATACCACCGAAAGGTGAGTCACCACAGCAAGGTAGTTCGAAGGTTGAAGCAATGCTTGAAAAGATTTTGGCAAATCAATCTAAGTCTGAAAGGACTTTATCTGGGCTGACAGAAACAGTGGGTTCCCATACAGCGGCTATTCAGAAGCTTGAGTCGCAGATGAGGGATATTTCTAGAGAGCAGCACCCTCCAAAAAAGGGAGGACTTCCAAGTGACACTATTCCAAATCCCAAGAATGGGGGAGGCGGTATAGACCGTGCGTTTGCCATCACTACCAGAAGTGGCAAAACAATACAGGGGGCTGCTGAGAAGGTGATTGATCTTGAGCCGATAGATGAAGAGAATGAGGTGCAGTCTGAAGCACCCATCACTGCTGATGAGATTCCTACTGACAAGAAGGGTGATGATATTCCAGAGATGGTGAGGGAAGCTGATAACACAAGCAAGCAGGCTATAAAAGGGGTTCTCCGCCCTTTGACACAACTTTTCAAATCTAAACCTCCTTTTCCTCAAAGGTTGGTAAAGAAGAAAGAAGATGCTAAGTTTGAGAAGTATTATGATCAGCTGAAGCAGTTATCTCTAAATTTTCCCTTCTTGGAAGCTGTCAAGGAGATGCCCGGTTTTGCGAAATATTTGAAGGATTTGCTGACCAAGAAGAAAACGGTGCAGTATGAAACCGTGAGTTTGACTCACACTGTGAGTTCCATCATTTCAACTACAACTGTGCAGAAAAAGGGAGATCCTGGGGCGTTCACCATTCCTTGTTCTATTGGGCACCATGATTTTACTCGTGCTTTGTGTGATAATGGGGCGAGTATAAATTTGATGCCCCTTGCTATATATAAACAATCAGGTTTGGGGATGCCAAGGCCGACTACAATGAGATTGCAGATGGCTGATAGGTCTATCAAAAGACCTATTGGGGTGGTTGATGATATCATTGTGCGGGTTGGTGATTTTATGTTGCCCGATGATTTTGTGATTCTTGACTGTGCTGTTGATCGGGACATTCTTATCATTCTGGGGAGACCTTTCCTTGCTACAGGGAGAGCTCTGATGGATTCGGAGAAAAATGAAATAAAGTTCCGAGTCAACAATGAAGAAGTGACTTTTCAGGCTAGCAAAGGGATGAAGTTACCAAGTGCTTACGAGAGTATTTCGATAATTGATTCATTCGATGTTGTTGATGAAGCAGTGGAGTTCAAGATGGAAGAAGAAAGTTTGGGTGAGGCTTTGGCTGTTATTCTTATGAATTTCGATGCTGAAGACATGAAAGGCTACGTGGAGACAGTTAACTCACTTGTTGGGTTGGGCTCATACATACACATACCACCCAAAGAAGCTGAATCTTGATCTGGAAAATAGAACAACTCCTCCAGCAAAGCCCTCGATTATTGAGCCACCTAAGTTGGAGCTTAAACAGCTCCCATCATATCTGAAATATGAGTTCATTGGTTCGGACAATACATTACCGGTGGTTGTTTCAGCCCTATTGACTGAGGAGCAGATTTTGCAGCTTTTGGAGGTGTTGAGGGAGTATATACGTGCTATTGGTTGGACAATAGCAGACATTCGAGGTATTCCATCTGGAATCTATGAGCACAAAATCCAGTTGGAGGAAGATAGCAAACCGAGTGTAGAGCATCAGAGGCGACTGAACGAGAATATGCAAGAGGCCGTCAAGAAAGAGATCATCAAATGGTTGGATGCGGGCGTGGTTTACCCAATTGCAGATAGTAAATGGGTGAGCCCGGTCCAATGTGTTCCTAAGAAGGGCGACATCACTGTTGTGCTGAATGCAAAGAATGAGTTGATCCCGACCAGAACTGTCACCGGATGGAGAGTTTGCATGGATTATCGCAAGCTCAATACAGCCACCTGCAAGGACCATTTCCCTATGCCCTTCATTGATCAGATGCTTGATAGGTTAGCAGGGCGTTCCTACTAATGTTTCCTTGATGGTTATTCGGGCTACAATCAAATCAACATCGCTTTAGAGGATCAGGAGAAGACCACTTTTACTTGTCCTTATGGGACATTTGCATTCAGCCGGATGTCGTTTGGTCTGTGTAATGCACCAACCAGTTTTCAAAGGTGCATGATGTCAATATTCTCTGATATGGTAGAGAATTTCTTGGAGGTGTTCATGGATGATTTTTCTGTGGTGGGTGATTCGTTTGAAGACTGTCTTGGCCATCTGGGTCAAGTGCTAAAAAGGTGTGAGGAGACCAATCTGGTGCTAAACTGGGAGAAGTGCCATTTTATGGTGAAGGAAGGAATCGTCCTCGGTCACAAAATCTCTGAAAAGGGAATTGAGGTCGATCAAGCAAAAATTGATGTGATTTCAAAACTTACTCCACCTATCTCAGTCAAAGGTGTCCGAAGTTTCTTGGGACATGTTGGGTTCTACAGGCGCTTCATCAAAGATTTCTCCAAAGTTTCCAATCCATTGTGCAAGCTTCTTGAAAAAGAGGCTAAATTTGTGTTTGATGAGAAGTGCCAGAAGGCGTTTGAGGAGTTAAAAGAGCGTCTCACTACTGCTCCTATTATTGTTGCTCTTGACTGGTCCCTACCATTTGAACTGATATGCGATGCTAGTGGTTTTGCAATAGGTGCTGTGCTTGGGCAGAGGCACAATAAAATTATGCACCCGATCTATTATGCTAGCAGAACACTGAATGCTGCACAGATGAATTACACAGTGACGGAGCAAGAGCTGCTTGCCATTGTGTTTGCTTTCGAGAAATTTCGGGCCTACTTGTTGGGGTCCAAAGTTGTGGTTTATGCTGATCACGCAGCCTTGAGATACCTCATGGCAAAGAAGGAAGCAAAGCCGCGACTGATCAGATGGGTGCTATTGCTGCAAGAGTTTGATTTTGAGGTGAAGGACCGCAAGGGCACTGAAAACCAGGTTGCTGACCATCTCTCTCGGTTGGAAGAGGCTGGGAGACCTTCTCATGAGCTTGATATAGAGGATGCTTTTCCGGATGAGAGGGTGTTGGCTGTGTCAAATGAGGTGGCCCCGTGGTATGCTGACATTGCCAATTATGTGGTAACAGGGATAGTTCCAGAAGATATCAAAGCCTACCAAAAGAAGAAATTCTTGCGGGACACTCGACGGTACTACTGGGACGAGCCTTATTTGTTCCGAACATGCGCTGACAACATCATTCGGCGTTGCGTTCCGGAAAGTGAAGTGATGAAAATTATAAAAGCATGCCATGACTCTCCTGTTGGGGGTCACCATACCGGAAACCGGACTGCAGCTAAGGTACTTGAGTGCGGCTATTACTGACCAACCATTTTCCACGATGCTAATCTATTGGTTTGGTCCTGTGATTAATGTCAGCGGCAAGGGAATATCGGAAAAAGGCAAGAAATGCCTATGAATTTTGTTATGGAGGTAGAAGTTTTCGATGTCTCGGGTATTGACTTTATGGGACCCTTTGTGAGCTCGGGTGGCATGAAATACATCTTGGTTGCTGTGGACTATGTGTCAAAATGGGTAGAAGCGGTGGCTTTACCTAATAACGAGGCCAGGAGTGTTATGAGGTTCCTCAAGAAGAACATATTTACTCGTTTTAGTATTCCGAGGGCTATCATCAGTGATGGTGGATCACACTTTTGTAATAGAGCCTTCGCGGGATTGATGGAGAAATATGGTGCAAAACATAGGGTGGCAACACCTTATCACCCTTAGACAAGTGGACAGGTTGAAGTATCCAATAGGGAGATCAAAAGTATTCTAGCAAAAACTGTGAATGCAAATAGAACTGATTGGGCCCGCAAGCTCGATGATGCTCTATGGGCATACCGGACTGCGTTCAAGACCCCGATTGGGACTTCACCCTTCAAGCTTGTGTTCGGAAAAGCTTGTCACTTGCCGGTTGAGCTTGAGCACAAGGCTATGTGGGCGCTGAAGAAACTGAATATGGATTGGGATGAAGCGACCAAGCTCAGGTTGTTTCAACTAAATGAGATGGATGAATTTCGGTACCAGGCATATGAGAGTGTAGCACTTTATAAAGAAAGGATGAAGCAATACCATGACAAAAATATCCTGAAGCGAGAGTTCTACAAGGGTGATCGTGTATTGCTGTTTAACTTTCGGTTGAAATTGCTGCCTGGTAAGCTTAAATGAAGGTGGTCTGGTCCGTTTGAGGTGGTAGGTGTTTCACCACATGGAGCAATTGAGTTAAAGTCCGGAGATGGTACTCGGACATTTAAAGTGAATGGGCAGAGATTGAAGCACTACCACGGTATGGTTTCGGAGGATAGGATTGTTGACAGATACAGGTTGAAGCACCTCAGAACGAACAATGATTTAGTGCACCAAGATAAGGAGTAAATGATCACCACCGTCGTGCCGCGACGTTAAATCAAGCGATTCTTGGGAGGCAACCTAAGTGTAATATTTATTTTCCTTTAGGTTTCTATTTGGATATAAGGTAATGTTTGTTTTGGTGCAGGATATGAACAAATTGGAGGAAAAAGTGCAAACCGTTAGACGGTACATTCGACGGACCGTCAAATTCTTTGACGAACCGTAAAATGGACCGCTTAATGGTACAAACAAAACCTGCTCACTGTGATGCGAATACGCTAACATTTGATGACCGTATAAATTTTTACGTTCCGTCAAATGTAAGCGTAAAACCGTCACAGTGAAGGATGCCATTTCGTTGTTCCCAGGTAAGTCGTAAAACATTTTTACGGTCCATAAAACGTTCAAATTTTTTTTTATCCGGTAGTTTTTATTTTAAGGGATATAAGGAGTCGGCTGGGTTTCTTTCCCATTCAAATACCGAACCAGTTCATATTACCTCTCTCACTAAATCACAACCAGTTCATATTCCCTCTCCCACCAAATCATAAATTGATCCAACTTCCCCCACCCACTCCCTACACTTACACCCCACGTCTCCTATTTCCCTTCTCCAATTAAAACCTCTTTCTTTCCTTTGGCCAAAAATAAAATTCCCACCCGTCTTATACTTACAATTTTGGTGTCAAAATTTGGCTGGTTGTCTTAAAGAGACCACGGTCCCTGTAGAGAAATTTGTAATTGTGTGCTATACTACACACTCCAACAAGAAACCAGGTATGTGATTCTATGTTCCTATGATCATCAATGGGCATTATGTCCCATAATTGATAATATATGTTGGGATTGAGGTGTGTGCATAAATTTGGCTATTGATGAACTCATAATTGATGGTGTGATGGGTTGGAGGGCATTTCAATGATTGTGTTCAAGCCCTTGGAGTCAATCACTGTGATGCCCGCCAACTGTTTGATGATATGCCTAAAAGGAAAATCGATAAAGAAAAGGGTGAAGTCTGAGTAACCCCAGCTTTATATAAGTTCTACAAGGGGGCGGGAATGTATAATCTTGTCTGCGAATTAAAGAGTCGAGTGTAACAATGAATATCATGAACTAAGTGGGAGAATACGACTACAAGTTTGACGGACCGTAAAAATTTTGACAGTTCGTCAAGCTGTGTCGTCAAATATTCAATGCGACTATAATGTATTGTGACCATTTGACGGTAGGTTTGACGATCCGTAAAATTATTTTACGGATCGTAAAACCTCATCGTCAAATGATCCAAACAAAACCCACTTACTGTGACCATTTGACGGTAGGTTTGACGGATCGTAGAAAATTCTACGGACCGTAAAACCTCATCATCAAATGATCAACCAAAATTCAATCACTGTGACAATTTGACGGTGGGTTTGACGGACCGTAGAAAATTCTACGGAACGTAAAACCTCACCGTCAAATGATCCTAACAACACATTTGATGTTTTAATTCCATGTAACTTGTGCATTTACCATATAATTTGAAGGCGATACTTACTTGCTTTCTACAGGTATGCCTCCCAAAGTTCGAGGAAGTGCTCCAACCACGTCACGAGGCAGGGACAGAGCTCAAAGTCTCCGACGCCTCCGTGATGAGCCCGACCAAGGAGAAATTAGTGCAGGGGTTGACGAACCACTGGCAGCAAGACTCACTAGAGCTAGGGGTGCTACTCAGGTACCAGTGTCCTCCCAGTCTGAAGAGAAGGACACTTCTCCATCCTCTAGCAGCTCGGAAGATGAGGTGGAGGCTGCCAGGCTGCGGGAAATCCGAATGAAGGAAAGATCAGAACACAGTGTTAGGTTTTCTATGCCGGGTTCCAAAGACATATACGAGCAGGGGCTTGAAGAAAAAGAAGGGGGTGGCTCGAAGAAAAGCATCCATGAGGAGAAACGAATTAGCCTAGACAGACTGGCAGGTTTTCCACGGCTTCTTGCTACTCTTGACCACCATCAGTGGAACTTCATTAGCCACCCTTCAGGGGAGTACATCTCATCTCTAGTACAAGAATTTTATGCTAACTATGCGGCGGAAATGAAAAATACCTTCAAGACAGTTCAGCTTAAGAAGAAGAAGCCACCCCCGTTGACAGAAGTGACAGTCCGAGGCAAGCGAATCAATATTTCTACTGAGACGATCAATCGTTTCTACTTTAGCCCAGACTATGTTCCACCTCCAAACACAGATGAGCTTCAATACATATTGGGTGGTGATCGGAATGACAAACTTGCTGAGTTACCATGGGTTGCGTCGGTGATAGCAAGGGGTTCCCCTGAATGGAGTAAAAACACCTCGTTACCAATAAAGAAAGCAGATTTGTCCGTGGAAGGAAAATTTTGGTGGAGCGTGTTGATTCATAGGTTGTACCCCATTCAGGCAGATAATGTGTGGATGGTTGAGCGGGCCATACTAGTAGCGGCCATCATGTCAAGGTACAACATAAATGTGGGAGAGTTGGTGGTTCAACAAATTCATCACAGAGCAATGACCAAGGAGTTGTCACTCGCATATCCCTGCCTCATTATAGCGTTATGCTTACGGGAAAATCCAGATCATTATGCACATAGAGATCATCGGTTACTAGCCAAGAGTATGTATGACCTTTGGAAGAGTTGAGATGGGGACATCCACCATACTTCAGAGGTTCCTATAGAGCTCGCAGCTGGGCTGCCTACTCCAGTATCCCAGAAACATGAGCCAGCAGCTCCCGAGACATCGCAGGAGAGGCCGACTGCCACAGGCCCATCAGATCAGTTTGTTTCGGGAACTGCGGCTATATCTACAGGGCCTTCCACCCAGGAAGCTCCAGCTATTCACAGCACTCCTACCTCTCAAAGTAGCCATGTGGCCTCAGCTTCTACGGCCTTACCTAGCGGTGTTATGATACAGTTTAATGCTCAAAATTTCCATGATGCATTTGTAAAAGAAGACAGGGCAGACCGCCAAGTTGCTAACTTAATGGGACAGCTGCAGAGTTATATAGATAAAAGGGTGGCAGCAACCTTGGATCCCGCACAGAAGAAGTGGAAGGATTCCCATAAACTCATCCATTCTAGGATCGATGGCCTTGAGCGGCGGATTCTGGGTCTTGAGAAGGTAGGCCCTACAGTCGATCTAGGGACGATGCAAACAGAGTTGATGCAATTGAAGACAGATGTGCTAGCGTTGAAGGTGAAAGAGGGACTTGCGCCTGCAACCCCGCCACAAGCACAGACGTTAGATTTAGCCTCTCTCTTGCCTGTTGTCGATTTGCTGGGAGATGATTCCCCACCTCGGGCTACTAGAAAAAGGCGTAGGGAGGACGCCGAGACTGATGATGAGGAGGATGACAGTGAGGAGGACGAGTAGTTTTGAAAGGTACAGCGACGCTCTCGTGAGGAGACCCATTTTACAGGGGCGTCATCCAGCCATGCCCCTCCTGTTGAGATGACAACACCTACTGTTGTGCTACCGGCAGAGGCTAGTGATATGGCTCCAGGGGGCAACCGCGCTCTCAGAGTCTGATAGAGCCAGCTGTTGGTACCGCCGTTCCAGTGGCCGAGCAGGCACTGGATCTCACTGCTGAGGTGACGAGACCTCAGGACGTGCAGGAGAGCGTTTCAGGTAGCCCTATCCCTTTGTTTTTTTTTTCATGCTTTGGGGACAATGCATGCTTCTTTAGTTGGGGGTGGAACTATTTGATAGTAGTGGAGAGTATATATGTGTTTAGGAACCCCCTCGGCTTTTCTTTGCCAGAGTTCTTTTTCCTGATGGGGGTTTTATTTTGTTGAAACTGGCATGTTTAGGATGTTGCTTAGGTTGAGTAGAATAATTTTGACTTATTTGGTGTTACTTGGTAACTGATGGCATGTGTTGTGGTTTGTTGAAAGTTTGGGACCCCTCAGAAATTTTGAAAAAATGCATACTTAGAACAATTATTGTCTGACATGATTGATTCTTTATATGACATTGTGATTGTTGGGGTATTGTGTGTGATGAGTGACTACTTAGGAGGTCACAAGTGTAAAAATGATTATCCTTATGCCGATGTGTGTGTGAGTTGTTAGTTTTATTCTGTTTACGCATGTATAATCTAGAACTTGCCTGGTTGGTCTTGTTTGAAATCCGAAAGTTAGTTTGGTTGTGAAATGATCTTAGGCTTTCTTTGTGCAAATAAGTCACTCTGCCTAAATAAACCTCACCAAAAGCTGAAAATATCACTAGTTTTCCCCTTTTGAGCCTTTTTGACCTTTTTCTTGGTTAACCGAATGAAACCTCACCCATTGTGAAATTTATCCATCTTCGCACCCGTTTCCTCCTTGAGGCTACTAGATAGACGAGGCAAAACGCCAAAGTTGGGGGTAAATTAAATGTGAAGTAGATGTTGAGAACAAAGGTTGGGGGTGGTGGAATTTGCTAGTAGAAAGTCGATGTGGTTGTTGATACTAATATATAAAAAAAAAAAAAATAAGGAAATTGAAACACAAAAAGAATTGCTAGTTGGATAGGAATAAAACCACATCGAGGTTGAAAACGTGAAAGAAAAAAGGGGTTAGAAAGAAAAGAGGCGAATCAAGGTAAAGAGATGTTGTAGTGTCAAGGAGGGTGAGTCACTAATACCCAAAAAGTATCCTACCCATCCCTAAGCCTACATTACAAGCCGAAATAAGTCCTAATGTGATCCCAACCGAACGAGCCTAGGATGAGAACATAGAAATAAGGGCAAGCCTATGGTATTTGCATGTGTAGATATGAATTCGTTGTGAGTGTTGAGTGTTTTTCTCTTCATTTTCATCTTCGTCCCATTCTTGTCGTATATATGTGTGTTGGGACATTCTTTGGTCTATGTGAGGGCATAAGGATGAGAATTGAACAAAATAAAGTGACCGCCGAAAGTAGAGTTTGTGTGCATCATAATATGTTCAATAATGTAATGTCATGTATTGAAGCTTCATGGTTAGTCATAACGTTCTTAAGTTGTGTATATTGCGTTACAATAGACAGTTGGGGTGGTCAGTTGAAGGAAACATGCATGTCAGAAGTTCCGAGTCAAACCGATGTAGACATTGTTATTCTGTGATATCTAGGTGTTAGATTGAGTCGTTGCGTGATATGGCCTGCTTGAGGACAAGCAAATACTTTAAGTTGGGGGTGTTGATGTGGCGTGATTTTACGCCACAATTGATGCTTTTCGGCTATAAGTGTTACTTGTTTTTAAGCAAGTCTATGTGATTTTATGTGTTTTTTTTAGTGGATTTCAGGTATCAAGTGTTTTGATGGCAAAAGTTGAAGAAGTGGAGAAAATAAGTCACTGAAGAGGCAGTTTGACGGAGCAGTTAGACGGGCCATAAAAACATTATACGGATCGTCAAACTTACCGTATAGTGGTCACAGTGAGCAATGATCGACGAGCCATTTTTGCGGAACAGTTTTACGGACCGTCAAATTGTACCGTAAAAATGCTGTGATATTTGACGGAGGAGAAGAAGTAATTTTACGGTCCGTATAACAGTTTTACGGACCGTAAAATGGAACATAAATCGAGCCCGACGGGCAATTGTGTCTTTTCACTTCTCACGATTTTGGCTTTTATAAATACTTAATTCTAGGGTTCTTGTACGCAGCTCTTGCCACATACCTCAGTTTTTATATTCCTTAGCATAAGTATTAATATTTTTGAGCTCTTTTGGAGATTACAAATAATTGCAAGTAATTTCTCAAGTCCATTCAATCAATTGTAAGCTTTATGATTCTCATTATTTTTCATTGTTCTTCTTTTTCTTTGAGCAGCTAATTCCCCTTTACTAGGGTTGTGAACCCAATGATGGGTGTTTTGTGACTGGGTTTGTGATTGATATACACATAATGGATTATTAGGATTTAGTTATTCTGCATTTATAATTAATGGTTGCAAACATTGATTAAAGCCAAAAATCTTGATTTATTTGGGAAAATAATTATGGTTGGTAAGAATAACTAACAAGAACTCAAAGCTTTAAACTTTGTTTAATAAATTCACTTAGGAATAAGAAGAATTTACTTGGCATGATTAATCGTTCTTCGTAGTTACTTTCTTGTATTTGGGAAAATCATAGAAAGAGATAATCTTTATTTATTGGGAAATAATAGAGATTAATATAGAGATTAAGTGCATCCATATAAGATCCATTAGAAGTATATCAAGATCAATATTCATGAGCATACACCCTATCTAACGGGGACACAACCTTAGTTTCTTTTACCATAAATTTCCACCAAAGAAATAGACAGCGATTAGTTATAGAAAAACCAATTTTTACCAAAATTATCGGATTAAGACATTATACCTAGAACTTAGCATCTACGACTTTAGTAACCTTTTCACACCATATTCCCTGTGGGATTCAACCCCAACCTTGTTGGGTTACTATATTTGACAACGTCCGCGTTATACCATTAATAGGTGTAATTTGAGCGTATCAACATCCCACCCGGGAAATGAATACATGAGATTTAAAGCGAGTAAAATAAAACACACCACCAAACGAACATAAATTTGCCTACAAACCGGATTTACGAATCAAAATCTTTAAATTAATTCACCGTCATTTTCCACAACGTGATTAATAACAGTTCATTATAACATCAAACCCAACAAATTAAATTCTACTCAAAATCATTCAACCTACTAGCTTGAAACAATTGATTAATTAAGACCTCAATCCCGTATGTTTAAATCAATAATGTAAAATGCTAATAACCATTTGAACTTAAATTATTAGAATCTCAATTCCTTGGTCAGCAGCAGATTCAATCAAAACAAATACTACCACTTAATCATGCCAACTAGAATAATAATGACACGAGCAAACTAATAAAAGGATAAATAAGAAATGGACCTTCACTGTTGCGATTTCAGATAAATATGAAAAGATCTCGTTTAATACAGCTTCTATTCCAACAATGGAACCCAACAATAGAGCTTAAGCCAAAACCGCTAACGGAGTTAGAACGAAATGCCGGAAACCTCGACGTTAAACCGGAAATCTTGAAATCAACTCGAAAAAACCCCAAACAAACAGTTGTTGCGTTAATTTTAGATGGTTTCAGAGACATTTTAATGGAGTTTCAACGGTTGTTACAGTGGTTGACGGTGGTAGTTTTAGAAGCAGGTTTTGTGGGGGTGTGTGAGGGTAGCATTAATGGATTGTGACAGATGGTAGGGATGGTGGTTTCACATAGAGAAAGTTGGGGGTGGAGATGGGTGATGTACTGGTGGAGATGGGGTTGTTGAAATTCAGTTTCCGTTAAAATTTTCTTCATCAACCATGAACCACATTTTTCAGAATCATGTCATGCCACAACCGTTGTTTCCTCCATCGGTTGCATAAGGTGATTTCATGTTGAAGCCTCCGAATTTCATCTACGAACCCTCAAGGATGGCTTTCACACAATGAGCACTAATTTCAGAGGGATTCCCTTTGAGACACGTCTGGTCAGCAGGTAGCACCATTGGGTTATGCTGTTGGGAATGTGTTCATATCCGTCAGTATTATAAAAAAAATCTGTTGGCAGTCAATTAGCAGCTTTATTCAGCGAATCATGGACTCGCTAAAACATCAGGTAGAGACGGTGAGTGCATCAAAAACTTGCCCAGTCAAGGTCTCTTGTCCATGTACATAACAGCTGCATCTTTTCGAGTGTCCTCTCTGAAGGGTGGACCCCAAGCATAGCCTGAGGGCGCACAATTGCGGGAATTACTATATTAGACGCCTAGCCATCATAAAGGTCGCAAGTAATGGAAGGCGAGTCCATCAACAACCATGTCAGCATCCAGTGGGCTTATACGCCTATAGCAAGGGGCAAGCTCTAGCTTGTGATCATCAGGGCTACGTGTTATGGGAGGCGGGCTATCGCTAATAACCTATCATCATGGTGGGAGAGCAATCTCTAATTTTAAGCTCTAGACATTGGATGATACCGAGCTAGACCGGGGCTTCACCAATGATCCGCGACAACATAAGGAAGGACCTGTGAGCAAGCTTCTTTGCGGGGAGTTCATATGTCACAATTCAACAGGTGGAACCAACCACCACACCTATAAAGGAATGCCAAACTATTTAATAGGGAGGCAAAATTAAGAAAGAGCCGAACTATCACGTAGGGAGGCAATGTCATTAAAGAACCGAACCACTGAGCTTGGGGCGGCACATGTCGCATATTGTGTTGTTAAACCGGCACACGGAACAATACCAAAATCAGGTTGATCGCATGGCGGGAGACATTGCAAAAAGTCACCGAGCCACGACACGTGGTTATGTATTTCATCATGCTGAATCACCGAGATGAGGAGGCAAAGATCATTAACCAATGCAAGAGTGGGGATTAGCTATGCTTCAAGTTTGAGAATGTGATCTAATCCAAAGGATAACAAAGGGGTACCGAACAACCAGGAGGGTAACACGAGTACCATACTGAGCATGGGAGGATCAATTTGAACAAAGACCTATGGTCACGTATGTATGAAGCTATCTCCCTTCGAGCAGAAAAAAATTAAGTACTCACTAGGAGTGCGTTCCATGAGTTCTTCTCAGCACCACATGGTACCAAGCATACTAGTTACCGAAGATGCTATGGTGCAGCATGGTTTTACCAGAGGCCACATATTATATGCAGATTGGGTTAGAGTTGAACTTCAAGCAGCCACCAATGCCAGGGAACAAACAAGTCGTTATGTCAGTCACAATTTGTCCACCAGAGCAGTGGCTCAAATTGCAAGTTAATCTGAGTCATGATATCGGTACTTGACCTTGCTTATACACCCAATAAGGTGAGTTGCCCACAAGATAGAAGGGGTCCCTAATAGTATGGTTAGCGAGAGCGCCGCATCAAGGGATGCCCATATTGGCCATCAGGTTGTCATCATTAACACAAGCCATCAAACTAGCATCAATCATCACAATATTTGTGTCATGCCAAGGGATACTCACATGGGTCACCATTTCATCGTTCTCAATCTAGGTTGGCAAACGTCATCAGATCATCAGCAGACATATGGTCATCAGGTCATCGGCTAACATACCGTTCTCACATCATCGGCCAGCAGGTCGTCCTCACATCACCGACTATCAGGCCGCCATCATCTTTCATTCATCCACCAAGGGCGCCATTGCTAGTGTGTCGCCAAATAAGAGGACATCTTGGAACATCGGTATTAGCACTTTAGTACTGCCGCCACCTATGTGGGGAAGTATTAGCCTATTGCAACAGCATTGGGTCCATGCATTCCAATTGGAGAAAATTCTTCCACAAGCAAAGCAAATAGACCGCACCAAACATAGTGGGGGTTGCGTATGCCACATCAGGGTGTGCCAATCCTAGACCGGGATAAAGATACAAAGGGAGCAGTACATCAACTGGCTGTAAACTAAGTGCCTTAGTCGAGCAAAGAATCTCAGATACAAACTACTAATCGGAAGCAGACTTCCAAACGGATTTGCCATTTGCTATAATGATTATGTGGCTAGCAAGAGTGTAACCACTTAAAGTTAAGCTACCAGAGGATGCATCAGTTGCCGTGAGGATCATGGCGTGGTTGATAAAGAGGTCACCACGAAGTTAGCCACCAGAGGGTGCAAGCGCGGAGGCGCTTTCTAAGTGAACACCGGGAGGCAAAGTGCAGAGGCACGCTTGGGAGAAACTTGAGGGGAGCAGTGCACGGGTACGAATCCATTTTCAAGAAGAAGACACATGGGCTGTGAACCCACAGGATTTGGGGCCGCGATGTAAAACCCCGAGGGGTCAAACTCCAGGTTGTCGTTGGGGTTATGAGACATCGGGATGATGCTTAGCTTGAGTGGGGGAGAATATTACGGGCTGCCTTCATTGTGCCTTAGCGCCCGTAACCCCGCGCGCTCCGAGCGGGCCAAACGAGTGTCAGTTGCATAGGCAGTGCCAACCCACAGGCAGTGTCAGCTCCGCAGACAGTGTTAGCCGTGCAGGTGACGTGCACCAACATGGGATCCGAAGGACGGGAGTCCACAATCATCTTAGATATGTTCCATTGCACATCCTAAAGAGTAGCAAGAAAGTTTAGCAAGGATCTGGGATGAGCCCACGGGTCGTCGAAGGACGAGCGGCCCCGTGCGAGCCTGAGTGCCAGTCCCTAGCGTTTCCGAGATATGGATGGAATCTTGGGATTTCGGGTGAACACACCCTTCCTAGGATGATATTGAATGTTCTTACCAAGTTTGGAGTCATTTGAACATCCTTTACTTAAGGGCTTGACTTAGCCAAGGAGCAGTGTCAGTGTCAAAACTCCTTAAGGCCATATCTCGTTCCACGAGCATGGGGATGAGATTAAACTTCATGGAGGAGTGAAGGAAGTCAAGAGAAAGAGTTGGGAACAGACGGTGCCTCATTTGGAGTTCGAATCATTGAGAAAGGCTAAGTGTAATTCTCGGGCAGAATCATGTCCAGTGCTAAAACTTGAGCTTTTATTTTTAAAGCATATATAAGGGGGGCACAAGTATCTCAGCTCAGCCAGCCTCCCCCGTGTGTGCCACCATCAAGCCGCACTAAGTGAGCAATCTTGAGGACCAACCTCAAGGGCCTGCCTAGGCATCCCCAAAGGGTCCTAGGTACCCATACGAGTTACGCAACTTTATGGGTGACGCTCAGCCACAGGCCAACGTTGGGCACCCAACAGGGGTCGAAGGCTTGACGTATGGACCGACCATGCCCTGCTTGGGAATGATAAAGCCCTCCGTGCAGATTGAACATTGGAGGAACCTCTCTTAAGAGTCTCGTGTGTCACTTGTGAGCTTGGCTTAGGTTCAGCCTCGCGAGCAAAGGTCCGTTGGCCTAAACGTGCAGTCGCAGGGCGACATTGCACCGTGTAAGATGGAAGTATGTTTCTACATTTAGCAATGCCTCATCATAGGCATACTACAAAGGACACACATGACACAAGCTAAGGATTCAGGAGTTGTCCTACTCGGCCGTCGCACCAGCCACGTGCACAGGCACCAGGCCAGTGTCAAGCTTGAGGATTGGACTGTGCGCGCACCAGCGACGCTCAGCGCCAGGCGAGGGACTGTCATGTCCGTAGCCAACCTCAGGTGTGCGTGCATACAAAGAGCCAACATATGAAACATGCCACAGGGGCATACTATTAAGGCAAGGCCAAGGTCTTGACATCGACCCAGCGACAGCGCTGAAGCTAAGCCTCCGAAGCCATGGGCACAAGGTCGGGCCATGAGTCCTGGGACTATCATTAGGCTGCCTTGTAGTTCGCCTGGACTACGGGCGCCGCACGGGCCATTAGTGTATTGCTGACACTATGAAGGAGGCGGCCTGTGACAAAGCTCTTGATATACGCACTATGGTTAATGGTTCCACTATGAATGTTGAAACTGCATCTGGTTATTTTCCAATTTTTGGTATTCGGGGTATACAAAATATTGATCTAGTTCTGCTAATTGAATGCAACTCAAAAATGTGATATACATTGTATGTATACTAGCATAATGTATCTCAGATAAATGGGCATTATACATGCTGCTATACGTTAAGATGTGTACATATATTATTCCAGCTATACAGTAGATCAACATGTATACTAATAAAAGGTATACAGTCAAACCTCTTTATAATGGCAGTGTTTGTCCGAAATTTTTATGGATGCTATAGTGAGGTGTTGTTATGTATGTATACTGACATTTGATTTTAGATCTCATTTAGTTGTTATAAACAAAAGTATGCAAATAATTATTTTTCCGTACTTTTTATGTTTAAAAAATAAAACAATATACTTGTTAATTGTAAATCTCAATTGCTTTTCATCTTATTAATTAAAAATTGAAAAGACTAATAAATCTATCTAGTCTAATAAACTACTAATAAATCTATCTAGTTGTACCATACAGATATAGAATTAAAATCTAAGAAACATATGCAAGTAGAATTAATTGAGAATTTGAAAATTTCAAGTTTGACGTAAGAATTCTACAATTGTAGGTTATTTCATAAATCCAGTCTCTTAGTGATAACATAGCTTTTGAATTGACGAACAATTATATTTTGTCCTAACTTTCAGCAAAAAGAATTCAATAGCTTTCCCTTAAAGGCTATCTAAGGGCTTAACAGTTAACTCTTCTACTATGTTCGATCATCACATTACTGATGATTATCATAAATATTTTAATATTTTATTTTTATATATAATAGATTTCTTACAAAATATAATTACACAATATTTGAGTATGATTGTTATAGAAAAGTAATTTTACAAAGGTTGTACCGCTATAATGAATGCTACTATTGTTATAGGTAGAATGCCATTATAGAGAAGTAAAATATAACATGAAAAATCGGTTCCAGAGAAAATCGAATCATTATAGTGAAATGTTGTTATATCGAATGACAATTATAGAGAGGTTTGACTGTAATTAGTATTCTAGCTATATATACTAATAATATATCCTATATTTTTTTTCTTCAAAACTTTGTATACTGATTAGCGTGAAAAATACGATACTAACAACATATCCTATATATTTTTTTTCAAAACTTTGAATACTTATTGTGAAAAATACGGGTTATACCGTGATAAAATATCTGTTTTGATTAGACAAATTAAAGGAGATGGAATGAAAGAGGGGGAAACTAGAGGAGAGAGATATGGATAGCAAAAAATATGGGATATATTTTATTAGAGATATAAGGAGAAGGAATGAAAGAGAGAAAAAATGGAGAAGAGATTCCCGGTTCTAAACAGAGATATTAAGAGAAGAAATGAGAGAGGGGAGAAAATTCTAGGAGAGGGAATGAGATTGGAACGATACGTGCAATTATTTTAAGGGGCTGATTTATGGGTTATGTGATACCAGATTTAATGACGCAAAACGTGTGAAATGGTGACTGAGTGCCAACTCCTTAAACGCTGGCTATTCTATGTCAATTATATGTCTTAGTTGATTCATTATACCATTCTCTTTATAATATATAGTCGTGTATATCACGTATACCTCTATATATCCATGAACAGCTGTGTGTGATATACAATAATATACAAGTTATACACATGTAATGTTTATTGTTGTAATGACATTTTCCAAATCGATTTCAATCCTGAATGTTGAATCCAAATCAGTTATAGTACCGTCAATCTTCCTTAAATACATACCCTAGTCCAAATGTTTACAACGAATTCAACCGACACCCCCTCAAAGATAGAGAAAAGTGTATTTATATGAAAAACTAAAATCTATTTTGGACATGCCAGCAAAGAGCTTTCCGGTAGCCTACCATTTTTCCAACTATAGAGGACTGCCTTAAGAATTTATGAGTTACTGAGGAGTTGTGGAAAAGAGATTCGAGATGAGATGAGGAAAAAAAATGGAGAAGAGAGAAAGGAGGCAGCCAGCGGGTGTGGTTTTGGGGTTTTGGGGGGGAGGGGGGGGGGGGGGGGGGGGTGGAGTTATAAGATCACACATTGCCAATTATTTTGGGCTATAGGTGGCAAAATAAGGGGCGCCAACACAATCTTCCGTCATTATCTTTTCTCAGCTTGACACCCCGGGGAAGATCCACCCGGCAACCCCTCGATTAATAATTTTTTTATATACTTATGTTGTAATTTGTTTAATTTAGGTTAAATAATGATTCTGCCACCTCCAATCGTAAATTAGACAAAGGTGCCACGACTGGTAGATACAATTTTAAATCTATGTTGAACATTTTCCGACTCTCATTTTTCTTTGCGCTTTTTACTTCGTTTGTACCAGTTATTCCCTTTTCGGCCTCCTAATTTTCTATTTATCTTTTTATTATTTATATTGTCTTTCCTTTTTTCTATTATTTTATCTGTGATTTCTAGCGAGAATGCACAAGAAAATTCAAAATCTCTTAAATTAAGCATTTCTCTTAATATCAAATCTATGAGTATTTAAATCGAAAAACTTGGTTCTCAATGGGAATTTCGGATTGAGATCAAAATTCATTTGTTCTTAATAAGGAATAAATAAATGAGAAATGAATTGGAGTACTTAATAATAAGGGTAAAATAGGTATAAAATGGTAAATTATGTCTTGGTTTTTCAAACTATATAACTTACAAGTAAAAGTGGACATATATTTTTAGTATAATGGACAAATAAAAATGGACGGATGGAGTGTATTATAAAAATTTATGCTATTCTATAATTGTTAAATTCAATTTATATCACTTTACTACTTAAATTGATGAAAATTTTGTAAGCACTGCTTAGAAAAAACATGAAATTTATGATTTATTTTTGAGAACTTGTAGTTTATCTAATTCTACATTTACTTGTGGGGTGTATTTACCTATTGAAGAGTTTTTCTATTATTTTTCTTATTTTGATTGGTGTAATTCCCTTATTGAAAATGTTAATTTACTTGTGCAAATTCATTTTTAATGTACATAAGAGATGCAAGTCCCTTGGTGAAAATGCTGATTTTACTTCTGTTGTTAATGGGTGTTAATGAATGTGATTCCTTGTTTAAGATGCTAATTATTTCGTTTCTTGATTTTTGAGATGTGATTTTCATATTTGCAAATGAAAAAAAGGCCTATTAAGTTGACCCATATAAACTAAAAAGAGATGGACTCAACCCAAATACACGTTCCTAACAAGGTGTACATTAAAGAAAATTGTGGCACCCGACACCTTCAAATCCTAGATCCGCCTTTGTTGAGTGTTTGACACCTACTTTAAAGCCATCATTTTTTAAGTATGATAAAGCTTCCTTGTAAATTAAGACCGGCACACTTGATAATTAGTAGAATTAGTGATTTGAATAATAATACAAATGATGTTTTAAAGCTGATTAAATTGCACTGATAGGTAAAAGTTCATTTATAATAGTGTCAATGAATATATATCTATATATGATAAATCCATAATAGATTACAACAATCTTGTTCAATTTTGAAATATTATGCGAGTGCACGCACGTAAAGTTAGAATTAGAGAGAGAAATACGGAGAAGGAGAGAAGCTGCTAAGAGGAGAAAGATTGGAGCCATAGATCAGCATCAATGAAAGAGGAGTTGAGGAAGGGAACAATTTGTGTATCATTTAGTCTTTGAACATATGACGCTCTCAGCGACATATTGGATCCTGCTCCTGAGCAGTTGTACTCTCCATAGAATATTGTCCTGTACATATTAATCATTCTAATCAATTAAACTTTAAAATCAATAGGAGTATAATTTAGTTGAATGATAATTTAGTTTAAACGTTTAGATAAAATGATTATATCGATGACTTAACTGGTCTCTTGAAGGGTCGTTGAAGTCGTTCCAGCCCTCGGGAGCCACGATGTCAGTCATGTAAGTGTTAGCAAAGACGACGGTCGAGTAAGGCCTCCACGCACGCCCTAACCAAATCCAACCAGTGCCTCCCAAAGTGCAATTCACGAATGCAAAGCCACTGTTTTCGTCTTTGGTGGACTTGCCGTTTGCTGTTACTGCCCCGTTTATCGACTTCACTCCTGCTGCTACTGGACTTGCTATTGATATCAATTGGCAGTTCTGCATACACTTGAAACTATTAGAATACCTAATTCAGAGGGATCGGCCTCTTGAAACTTTATTTATTACATTTAATTACTTCTGCCGGTGCTTTTTATAACATGTGCTCGTTTCGTTTCAAAAAGAAAATACTCCTCAAAATATTACTCCCTCTGTAACCATTTCATTTCCCTCTTCCTCATTTGATTTTTTGCATGTAAAAGCTGATCTTTCATAAGGAATATAATGCGTAACTTCCAAAATCCAGAATGTTAGTTATGGTTTCATACGTTTCTCTAATCATCAAACTATACTAAAAGTGGAAAGCTCCAAAGTGAAAAGTTGAATTATCAAAATACCCATAAAAAATTGAATGAAATTCTTACCCATCATCTAAATACTATTGTTATACTATTTATGTACCAAATAGTAAATTTACCTACCAATGATAATTAAATGAATCAATTAAATGGGAAGTTCAATGAATCAGTGAAAGCACTTTTTGGAATTACATTCATCTTTCCGTCATGTTCATACATTGTTTTTGAGACCTTTTAATCCACCAACGATATTTATATAACTGTTCAGTTGATTTGTAAATAAAAAAGTAAAACAGATGTATTAAAAAAAATTACTTTTGAGCTTTAATTTACATTGCAGCTCTCCATCTCCCGCGTACTAATAGATGGATATGAATTTGTCTTTAATTAACATTTCAGTTTTTCTCCTTATATCTTCCATGTGGTAATAATGAGCTATGAACTTGCTAACAATTAGTCATAATCATTTTCACTTTTCAGTTACAAATTTCATATTTTTACAACCTTTTTGTTTTACCCTATAAAAGCGCACACTAATTATCAAAGCAGTGCCTCAGTATTTCTTTTCCCAAAAGACTAATGTTTTTCCTGCTTCTGCGTACAACATTTTGCAACAACAGGTAATATAATATTTGCCTTTTTCTCTACGTCATTTTATTCACTCATGTCCTTGTCTTAGGCGTGTGCATGTGTTTGGGAGCTTTTTATTTCATAGCTCACACTACTAATAGTGTTATTTTTAGACAAGTACCTCATATATGTGTTCCCATCTGAAAACTTTTTGTTTCATGACTCATACTACTGGCGGTGTCATGGTTGCTTCTATAAAATTTTAATTTATCTTTGAATAAAGCTAATGGAAGACAAGTTGAAGTTTCACCATTTAAAATCAGCAATCGAATCAAAAGATCATTTAATCGGTAAATTAACCATACATAAAATATAAAATAAATATTTTCAAATCTAAGTTTGGGGGTTACATTTTTTTTGGTCTGAATTTGAGGGTTTAGTCTCATTTTTTATCTTCTCAACCTCAGATTTACAATAAAAGAAGTCTAATTTAACTAGCATCAATTACTTATTACACCTTTTTTGCCGTAGTTATAATAGGCTAAATTAGAAAGAGGTACCCTATAGGATATAATTAGCATAGTTGACTTCTTACTTTCGATCTTCTTTTACAATTTGTCCATATCAAAATATGAGTGCTTTATATTTAAATATGAAAAAAGTATTTTAAGATTGTTCATGCTAAACACTAAACATCAAAGTATGAAATGCTACGATGAAAATGCACTAAGTAGCAGCTTATATAACGAATTCCCGACAAGAATCTGAAGCCCTTAAATTGATTGTAATTTTGGTTTTTCGCTAGAAGAAAAGGATTGATTATTGCACTATATTTCATAATAGGATTATATAATATTATTCAATTAGGAAAAAAATGTACTAATTTAATATATCATCACACAAAAGTTGCGTCCACATTTACAAACATTGCTTTTTAGAAGTGTCAATTTAAATTCTCTTTCCTTAGTTATTACTGAAACGTTGCCTTTTAAAAATATAAGTGTCAAAATTTTACTCTTCTCTCCCCTCAATTATTACTGAAACGTTGCCTTTCAAGAATTAGTGTCAAAATTTTACTTTTCTCTCACCTTAGTTATAATTGAATTGATAATCCACACCTATTCGTCCATTCCTTTACCGACGTTACTTCCCATTCAAAATCATCTTTTATACTGATTTGTTTCAACTGCCTATTATTTTCAACATATTAAAGAATTCCTTTGCCTCTATGGCTTTACGCTTCCTTTTTCTTTTGCATTACTGAGATAGCAATATAGACTTTCTTCCTCTTTATTTATTCTAATTATCATTGATTTACATTTTGATTTTTAACCATAGTCTGGCTTCTGCTTATGGATATAATTCCGCATCTTTTTAAAGTTTCTCTGGTGTGCATCTATGATATCAGTTAATTATTTACTTTTTCCCTTCAATTTTTAGTTTTTTTTTTAATAGGAATGATAAAAGAGAAACTAACCAACGAAAAGAAATTGTTTTATGTTTCCTGATTTTGCAGAAAAATGACAATTTTATAAAAGATATTCAAGGAGAAAACTGATAATTTGACTGGAGTGGAGAGGAAAGTAAGGTGGTAAAGCTTCTATTTTTTATTTTTTTTAAATCTAAAATTTTGCTATAGAGAAAAGATATATTGAATTAAGAAAAAGCAGAACTGGCCGCTTTATTTGCCCGAAAATATGATTTAAACCATAAATCCTCAATCACTCTTTGGTTTCTGTTCATTAATACTCCCTCCTTCCCAATTTATGTCACATCGTTCACGTTAATTTGGTCAAGCTTTGAAGCTAAATTGAATTACATCAACTTAACATTTTTAAATTAAAAATTACACATTAAAAAAACTATATAAAAAGTACTATAAGTTGTAACTTTTCTCATGTCAATGTGATGAAAATATATATTATAAAATATCGACCAAAATTTACATACTTGAATCTTGAGAAACAAGAAGTGGCACATAAATTGAGAAACAGGGAGTATGTTTCTTCTTATTTTTGATGTATTTTTTATCTAATATTTGTTCGTTAATTCTCTGTTGGTGAATTTTTTTTATAGATTATAAAAAGAGAAATAATGACGGTTTCTCTACGGAGCAAGGTGATACTAAAAAAATATGATGAAGTTGATTCAAGGTATTATTCTGTCTCTTTCTAGTAACTCTTTTTTGGTGTAAGGTCCATTTGAATCTATTTGTTCATTGATCTTAAAATCTCATGAAACAATTGCTTTTAAGATGTAATAAATATTCCGTCTTCTTTATCTTAAGCTTGATCAGAATCTCATTATTAAGTGATAATACAAGATTAAAATTTTATATGAGTAGGATTGGGATAAAATTCATTTAACTTCTTTGTTATTTATTAGTATTTGCTAGACTTTTTTTGTGTATGAAACTTAACAGGGTAAATTGACGATAGTTATTGTTGCCTCAGTATTAAGTTGTATCCTAAAAAAAAAAAAATTGCAAGGTAGTGATTTCCACATTATTTCATTGATTTTAGTTTTTTTCCCCTTGCATATTAGTCATTGAAAAATAGGTGAATACGCTGTGATGATGCTTATCCGTGTAGTCTGTTTAATTCAATAAAAAAAAATTAAAAATATTCTCAATCATCTAATCATATAGCATTTTTTTTTTCTTTTGCAGTTTTGATGTTTTTCTTTTCTTCATCTCTTGGTGGTATTTTTTGACTTGGTTTAAGGTCTTCAAGGTGATCTTCAATTTGGTACTAATGCGATCAATAATGAAACTATTCCAAATTTGTTAATTCAATCCGTGATTCGAATCAATAAATTCAACTACATGTTTTTTTTGCAGTATTATTTCTCTTACTTTTATGTTTTCCTCCAAATTTGTATTAATAATTCATTGCATGTGGTACCTGATGTCTAAACACATTTTAAGGCATGTAAGAACACTAAATAATACTCTGTTGGCTTCTTCGGCAATGAGCTTTATGTACTATTTACATTTTCTTTTATCTTAGAAAACATGCATGCCATGTAGTTGAAGTTATATACACAAGAATATATCAAGTAAAAGTTAAAAATTGATGAATGAATAATACTTCTAAATCATTCATTAGAGGTACTTAATGAAATATTATCAACATTTTTTTTAAGAATTTGCTTTTTGTTATTTTTAATTCTTAATATTAGAAAAAAGTAAGTCGCAAAATTCAATGAGGTCATCAATATCCACGCGAAGCGTGGGCAGATTTCCTCGTATTAATCATATAGGCTCATTATTCATTAGTTTGAGCGTGCGCTTTTCTATTTCAAATTTATTCTGATCCACTTATTCCAATCTATATATTGTGTTTAAAAATATTATACTGATTAGCAAGGAAAACATGTGCAACGCACGTGTTTGAAAACTAGTAATAAGGTAAGTTTTCAAGCTGCTATAATTTAAAGGAGCGCGCTGAATGAACTGTACGTAACTGTGAAAAGATTGGAAGATCTTACCAAAGAAGGAGATAGCTATGTAGATTCATTCCGCCTGTTCTCAATTTACGTGGCATCATTCGAATTTCGAGAGTCATTTTTTTTTTATAGTGAATTCGGATATGGAATTTATAAACTTTTTGAAAAAAAATATATATTTAGAAAATACATAAAAATACTATATATAAGTCATACATATAATAATTTGACAATTCAAATTATTTAAAAGGCATATGAAAAATTACGGTTAAAGAAAAACTCGTTCAACCTAACAAACAAAGGTCGCCACATAAATTAGAATAGAAGGAGAATATGTATTTTGTGGGATAAAGATAACACGTATTTTGAACTCCACGCAATATCTTCGTACTTGTGATATGATTAGGTGAAATAAAAGCAATGTACCTCGTAGAGTGATTTGCCATTGCCAAAAATGAAGTCGATGGAACCTTGAATATAACAATCCTTGAAGTAATGGCGACCCCTATCGTCATGAAGAGTATCCTGTGCTCCGAAAAATCCACAACCCCAGAAGGCAGCCTCATCTCCGGCTATCCTAATCGCCACTGCCTGTGCTCCTACCGCCCCTGGCACCGGCATTGGAGCTACATTCTGTATTTATTGCACTATGTATATAAGAAACTGCCACATAAATTGGACGGAGTATAATGATAGGGTTCATTCAATTGAACTCCATTCGTTTAAAGATTATAATATGGTAACAAATTGTTGAATTTCGTTTACATATATAAATTATTGAATCTCTTTGACATAAGGAAAATTTCTGATGTAGTGGCAGAAGTTGTCCAAAAATAACGTTAGTTCACAAGGTCAATTAAATCGCAGGTGATAATTTAGATATTTCTTTTTCTTTTGAATCTCTTTGTTATAATTCCTGAGCTGCCATTGCAAGTATGGAGTCACAAGTAGCGAAATAATAGTTAGACTTTTTTCTGCGCGAAAATGAAAGAGAAAGAGAAGGGTTGATGGTAAGTATATATACCATGAAACTTATATTCTTGGCAATGAAATTGGTAGAGAAAACTTGGACAGAGCCACTGTAAAATGTGCCATTTGCAGAATTGGCTGTGTCATTCCATACAATAGCTGTGGTCGTATACCCTTGCCCTTGAAATGTGATGTTAGGTTTTGTTTTTGGAATAATCACCTTTTCACTGCATTTTTAATCAAACAAAACAAAACAAAAAAATCAGTTACATTATAAAACAAGAGAACTTAACAAAGTCACCTAATTAATTACTGGTTTGTTCTAATTTATACTTTTTCGTTCGAGATTCAAATTATGTAAATTTTGACCAACATACCATTTTATGATGTTCTTTTATCACATTGGCATGAAAAAAAAACTGCAACTTATATTACTTATCATATAGTTTTCGAATATCTACATTTCAATTTTAAAACATTAAATTGATCTAATCCAATTTAACTTCAAAGATTAGTCAAATTGATTCACGGGAAGCGAAAGGAGCCACATAAATTAGGACGGAAGGATTGAGAACTACTGCTGCTTACAAATAAATGCCATTGTTTATCCATATTAAGCTTCTTTTCGCACTAAAATTCCCAACAGCATCAACAGCAGCTTGCACTCTGGTGAAATTGCAACAACCATTATGATCAACGCAGAGAATGGACGTTGTACTTGTGTCTATAGTGGGAAAATTGGGTGAAAATTTGTCACAGGGTGATTGTTTTGGCTTATCATCGTCAGTGTGATGATGATGATCATGGTGGTGACTACGACTAACACTGAACGATGATGCTGTAGAGAAACGATCAAGAATGCAATTGAAGTACGTTCGGGGTGGATTCATGTAACGAGTTGATGCCAAAACAGCAACAATTGCTATTAAAACTGGGAAATATATGGCCTTAGGATTCATTTTTCTGGCTCGAAGGACAAACAAACAACGTGGACATTAATATAAATAAGAGAAGGATGACATTTAAAAATTGGAGTTCTTGGATTATACACTTGATAAATTGCTGATAAACCGAAAAAATAATAGGAGTACTACCTGAGTGAAGTATAAGAATGGGTGGCATGCCTTGCAAATTACCCTTTCCTTTTTTTGTTCCTTTTTGGGGACAATGCCCATAGGCCATACCTACCAAAACTTCAAATGGATGATGGATTCTTATGCCTTGATCAGACCATTATATTGTTCTAACTAACAAAATCAAGAATCACTGCTAAAAGCAACTTAAGAGACTTGAGCCCCTATATTTTCTTTTCTTTTTTCAAGACTAAGATATCTGAATATACATATTTTTCCTTTAAATATTGTTTCAACAAATGAGCATTGGATGATTAGGATTCATCAGTTTCTAAGCATCTGAATATTTTTATTTTATCTTTATTAAAAAATTATTAAATATAAAAGTTACATAAGCTAATAATTAGATTACACATCAAAATGTTTGAGAAAATCTTATTTTACATGATATAGTAAAAAACAAACGTTTGATGAAGCGCATTGCAAAAGATAAAACGTGTCAATTGCAGCTAGTAGTGGAGGTGGTGGCACTGATGGCTTTTGTTTACTCGGAAAACGGTTTAGATGAATTTGTGTTCGTGGTCAAGGACACGTGGATCAAAATGACCAGTAAAGCAACTTAATATGTAATTATAAATAGTATAAACGAAATATATGCAAAGTAACGTTAAGAGTAGCCTGGACTTTGACGAAGCTTGATTCTTATGACTCCGGTCTAGTTTGCAATTAAAACCTCGATGAACTAAAAAATAAAGTAAAAAAAAGACTTTGGAATGAGGCAAGTGTATATTATATGTTGTGTATTTCTATTAGATCTCGTGTCATCATGATACTGGTCCAACTGTTCATACGAATTTAGCCCAATACAGATAGCCCCCCGCTTCTCAGTGACTCGAACAGGTGTGACCCAGAAGAGGAGGTTCGTGAATGAGTGACTGAAATGCTTTTGAAGATTGACGAGACATATCCCGCAGAGGCCTGACACCCCCAGAACATGTGCTCCTTCCTAAATGGGTACCGATTCACATTTTTTTTTCGCGAAGTCCCGAGGCTCATGATGACTCTTTTGGCTCATGATGACCTTTGGCATTATCTTTGCCTATAAGTACCCTCAACAGAACCTATTTTACCTTAATCTTCTCTTTTCAAGCAAAGCTTTCTTCTTTGTCAGAAAGGATATTAAATTGAGCATCGATTCTAGGCACCGAAAAAAGAATAACCCCGTCCTCCCAACTTCCTCCTCTTTCAAAATAAAATGGCCACCCCAAGTACTCCAGTGATAATTACTGCTTCTGCCACCACCGCTGCTTCCACCACCTTGACTCTGCTACCTCCTGCTGCCATGAGCGAGCAAACCTGCGACTGCGGAAGGCGGGATCCCCTTGCTAAGTCCATCATGCCAAAAAATTGGCACTGAAAATTGATTTTACCGCCAAAACTGTCATATTAGGTCGGCCCTGGGTTAGAGATTCCCACATCGGTGATTACCAAACCTGAATCACTGGCAGCGTCCTTCCTAGAGTAAGGGACGATTGTCTATGGAGAGATGCCAAAATCCTCCTCCATGACCTGGAAGAAAGGGTGACTTCCCACGCCTGGGTACTCATTTTTTTATGCTTACCCTTTCTCGATGAAAATCGACAGTGGTGTCGCTGAAGTGATCCTCGAGATATGTCAGTGCTACAAAGTGTGCATAGCACAAATAAGTCCTTCAGTGTAGAGGGTCGTACCGAGCATCATATACTTTTACAAACCAAACCAAGGTGGAGTTTACCCTAGCCCATTTGATCAGGGTATATTCTCCAAGGATCCTCCGAGAAGGGGTGATAAAGCTTACCAAAAGAGGAGACTAGTCGCTACTCACAGACTTTGATGATGACCACGAAAGAGGTTGGATGGAGCGATTCGTGAACATTGCTACCACCGACCGTCTTCCACCCAAAGGCAGAACCATCTCGGAGAAGTGGAACCCAATTTGTAAGCTTTCGACTTTCCTCCAGTAGTATGTGTTTTTCCCTTTCAATCTGGAAGACTTTCATTCTTTGTCACCATTACAGCTACAGCCTGGAAGCCCCCGGAGATTGAGAATCTAGAGGATTGGATCCAAAGTATCCTGGACGTTTCCACCCATGAGACTCGAACATGGAAGATTTTGTCAGAATATCGAAACTGAATTCCAAGCAACCATGGCAAGGTCCTTTCCTCCCTCACGCTCTCATCGTTGCTCGAATCTTGGCATTCTTATGGTTTGCTGATTATTTCAGCTTTGCCCAAATCAACTCCTCCCGTTCCATTAGTCGAAGCTCCGGATGATGCTGAAGCATTCCAAATTATTGATCAAACCCAGGAACGCAAGCATGCCTGAAAAGACAGCTCTTCAAGCTCCTTGTGTGAGGTTAAACATACCACAAGAAGACAAAATAAAGGCCCAGAAAGAGCCAGACAAATCCTTCCACCATGCCCCACAGAACATTTTGGCGCTGCCAGTGTTTCACCGATTATGTGCCTCAATGGTCCAGAAGTTGAGAAAGATGTACAACCCCTCTTGAGGAGCCTCTAAAGAGCCGGAAACCCGGATGTCACTGCCCCGTGTGAGTCCTATCTCTGGGCAGAGATGGTTATTTCCGACCTTGGAGCCTGAACAACACAAGCCTCTTTTGCCCTTGTAGCTTCTGAGATCGCAACTCAGCACATGCCTCCCTCAACTTTGCTGTCGCACCGGACTGTTGCACTTCGTCGACACTAGCTCCTCCTATCTCTAACCTCAGGGAGAAAGTTCCCTCAACTCAAGAACGCTGCCCTTCCCCCCAGCGAGAGGGTTTAGTGAATGAATACCCTACTCCGGCAAATGAACCGGATAAGTTTAGGTTGGTCACCTTCCAGGTCCCTGTCGAGTGCCACATCCTATCCCATCCCGTAGGCATCAAAATTACATAAAATATGTGGCCTCAGAGAGGGACCGAATGAAGACATGAGAGGTCTCGGCAGAGTGCTTGATAAACACCAACAACTATGTTGCAGCCTGAGTAATACATTTTCCCTTTTAGAACTCATTTTGTCCTTCCTTTGTCTGGAATCTAACTTTTATTCTGCTTTTTGGCACAGGCTATCTTTCTTTGCAATGAGGGCTTTCAGAAGATGATCAGTGAAAAAGTTGCTCTGGTTAAGCAGAGGGATTCGACCGTGGAAAAAATGTTGTCAGCTGAGGCAAAGTTGGCTGGGGTAGCAGAGTTGGAAGTCAAACTCGGCCAATCTAAAGCAGAGAGGGAAGCCTTAAGTCAACAGGCCAACATCCTGCAAAACTGTGCTGATGACCGGAGGAAAAAGTGGGGCATGGCCAATAAATCCATATTGGATATGACAGCGACAGTATCTGTTCTCGATGTGGATGTGCGTGCTCTGGAGGAAACTATTCGAGCTAAAAATATAGAGCTTGCCGCAATCTGCAAGGAGATGAAGGGCTGATGAACCGAGTGATCATGGTTACGGCACAAAGTCAGAAGCATTAGGATGCCAACTTGGAGTTCTCAGGGTCCAAGGCAGCTCTTCACAGCAAAAATGCTGAGTTGATTCTAGCCGCCAAAATGGCTGAGGCCAAATATCAATCCACCATTGGTAGCCATAACTTAGCCCTGATCCAGATCACTTACTAGATGAGGAGAAAAACCCTCGAAGCAGTTAGATATGGGAGCATTGGTGACCTCAAAGCTAAATTGAGAAAGCCTCTAGTTGGAACAGAGATCGGTAGAGTCTTTGGAAGAGGAGCACCAAGACGAAGGTGATAGAGATGATTCCTCCAGTAAAAATGAGGATATCGAAGAAGAAGCGCCGATTGCAGGCCAAATCCTCCCCTCGGAAGTGCATCCATACCTTTCCACTGCTACTGCTCCAGAAGGCTCAGGATCTCTGCAACTCCCACCTTTAGCCCCTTAGAGTCGTTTGCTGCTCTTTTCGTGTTTCTTTTTTAAGAACTATTTTGTATGGCCTTTGTGGACCATAAACGACCGTATTGGTTCTTTTCGCAGGCCTGTAATTATCTTGTGACTGTTACCTCCGGGTCTTTTAAGCCCGGAGAGATTTTATAATGAAAAACTTCCTTTCCACTTTCGATGACTTGTTCTTTAAGTTTTCTCCTTTTTGTATTACTTATTTTGTTAAGACTAATAGTATAATGCTTTAAAAGATAAGGAGAAGAAACCCTTTGATTCTAAAGCTTTTGAGGCTTCTGACCCGAAGGTTTTAACTTCACCCTACCGAGAAAGCCAGTTTTTTGGTTTTGTCTTTTGCTTTTCAAACTTGAACTTTCTTTTAAAGGAGACTGAAGGTTTCTGCTTAACATGTCTGTTACTAAGTCGGTGAAATTTTGTTCGACTACTCCGAACTTAGCCTTCTTTCAATTGAGGCTTTATGTTTATTTATAAGAGAGGGCCCTTATTTTATAATGCTTTAGAAAAGGACATCTCCAATTCGTTTAGGCACATGTTTTCCAGTATATCATAAATTGCATATGTTTAATGTATTTGCTTTTCATGGCAAGAAATCTATGTATTTTCTTTTCATGGCAAGAAATTTTCAAAAGAAGGAAAGTATTATTAATTCCCTTGATTTACAAATGCAAGTGAAAAATGGTCCAGCTGCTATCTAGCATGGCCAGTCTGATTACATGAATTCGCGATCCTTGATCTGAGTAGTCCCCGGTACCGTTACAATTTATGTCTAGACTTTCAGCTTATAGCTTAGTCGTAGACTTTTGGCTTATAACTTAGTCTTAACTCTGTATGAGTGCACATAGCCCTCCCAGTGTTTGGGAGTAAAGACTGAAGTTCCAAGCACTAGATAAGACCTCCGGGAAAATGTTCAAGGAACTATATGGAGCTGTCTCGTTAAAAACCTTGCTGGAAAAATCCAATTGGGATAAAAACTGGACTAAGGAAAAAAATAGTGCAATCCCGCTAGCCGCGTTTTTCTCGGTTAGGTGTAATATCTTTTAGCTAAGGATCCAATTTCTTGGTAGTTTATTTCCATCTTCTTCTTTCAGTTGATATGACCCTTTACCGGCTACACCGGTAACTTTATAAGGGCATTCCCAATTCGACCCAAGCTTTCCAGCACTAGCATCTTTAGTATTGTGTGTCACTTTGTGGTGTACCAATTCCCCGAGTTTAAAGTGTAGGAGGTTAGTATGACGATTGTAATAACGTTCCATCCGCTGCTTTAGAGCCATCATCTGGATGTATGTCAGATCTATGTGTTCCTCAAGTAAATCTAGTTTGACCAACATTGCATCACTATTGGATTGTTCTTTAGCTCGAATATACCTTGAACTTGGGATACCAAATTTAACCGGAATTAACACCTCTACCCCATATACGAGGGAGAAAGGAGTTTTCTTCGTACTATATTTTGCCGTGGTTCTGTAGGCCCAAAGTACCTCAAGCAATTTAGACGGCCATACGCATTTGGCGTCTTCCAATTTCATCTTCAAATTTTGGATAATAGTTTTGTTGGTTGACTCCGCCTGACTATTAGCACTAGGGTAATAGGGGGATGAGGTGATGCGCTTGATATTTAAGTCCACGAGAAATTTAGTGACCTTAAACCCGATAAACGGTAGGCCGTTATCAAAGGCTATTCCCTTCGGAATGCCAAAGTGACAGATAATATGCAGCTAAATGAAGTCGATCCCCTCCTTCTCTCGAATCTTCTAGTAAGCTGCTGCCTCGACCCACTTGGGAAAATAGTCGATCATCAACAGCACCAAGCATACTTGTCCCCGATCGGTCAGTAATGGTCTGAATATATCCATTCCACACTTTATCAATAGCTAAGAGGACACCGCCGGATGCAACTCTTCGCCTGGCTAGTGAAACATCTGAGCATGCCGCTGGCATTTGTCGTATTTCCGGACGAAGGCCTTCGTATCCTCCTTCATTATGGGCCAATAATATCTGGCCCTAAGTAGCTTATTGGTCGGCGACTCTACACCGAAATGATTATTGCAAATCCTTTCATGGACTTCTCTCATCACGTAGTTAGCTTCTTTGAGCCCTACGCATCTTGCCATCGGACCATAAAAACACTTTCTGTGTAACAGACCGTCAACGACACAATACCAGGCAGCTTTAGCTCCAAAGCCTTCGATGCTTTCGGGTCCTCCAACACCTTTCCATGATTCAGGTAATCCAGAAACTCATTGCGCTAATCCCAGACCAAACTGGTATAATTAATCTGATCACACCCTGATTGATCCAGTGCGGAATGGAGAAACTGGAGTACTGACTCTGAATTCAGGCTGACTGACTCCGTGGAAGAGACCAAATTGGTTAGTGCATCTACTTCCACATTCTCTTCCCAAGGCACATTTACCACTGTCCATTCCTGGAACCTGGAAATCAATCCTATGACATTCTCGAGGTATCGAAGCATTCGTTCTTCTTTTGCTTCAAATACCCCGTGAACTTGATTTACCACTAGCAGGAATCATATTTTACCTCGATGACTTCAGCACTTAGTCCCCGAGCTAGCTCAAGACCTGTAATCAAAGGTTCATAGTCCGCTTCATTGTTAGTCAGAGGCACGTTATTTAATACCGGCCTCAAGATTTTTTCGGTAGAAGTATGTATGACTATCCTAAACCGGTTCCTTTTACATTAGACTCTTCATCAGTATACAACATCTACACCCTAAATGTATTCCCCGGTACCAAAAAAGCCTCATTTTCAGCTTGGGGGGTCATGCCTGGACTGAAATCGGCAATAAAATCTGTGAGAACTTGGGACTTGATTGCAGTTCGTGGCTTATATTCAATATCAAACTCCCTTAATTCGACCACTCTCTTTTCCGATTGCCCTACCAGTTCAGGCTTATGGAGCATATTTCGCATCGGGAACGTGGTCACAACGATAATTGAGTGGCACTGGAAATATGTATGGAGCTTTCATGATTCCATTACTAGGGCGAAGGGCAATCTTTCCAAAAGCGGGTACCATATTTCAGCCCCGGACATAACTCTACTTACATAATAGATAGGAAATTGTGTACCTTGTTCTTCCCGGACTAAAACAACACTTACAGCAACCTCTGAAACGGCTACATAAACTAACAATAACTCGCCGTCCTTTGGCTTTGACGTGAGCGAAGGTGAGGACAAGTATGCTTTGAGATCGCGGAGCGCCTGCTGGCATTCCAGAGTCCATTCTAAGTCGTTCTTCTTCTTGAGCAAAGAGAAGAACTTGTGGCATTTCTTCGAAGATCTTGATATAAATCAGCTGAGTGCGGCGATACATCCGCTCAATCGCTGCACCGCCTTTACATCCTCCAGAGTATCCGGAATGTCTTCAATTACTTTGATTTTAATGGGATTTATCTATATTCCTCTTTGAGAGACGAGCAAACCCAGGAATTTTTCGGATCCCACTCTGAATGCACATTTCTTCGGGTTGAGCTTCATATTGAACTTTCATAGGCTCTCAAATATTTCCTGCAAATGACTAAGATGGTCCTCTATACGAAGACTCTTAACTAACATGTCATCTATGTAAACCTTCATTGTCTTACCTATTTTCTATTCAAACATTTTATTTACAAGCCTTTGGTAAGTGGCTCTAACATTTTTAGCCCAAAACACATTACGTTATAGCAATAGTTCCTGAAATTTGTAATGAAGGATGTTTTCTCCTAATCCTCCTGGTGCATCCTGTTTAGTTATACTCGGAATAAGCATCGATAAAACTAATTACCTTATGACCGGACTTAGCATCGATCATCTGGTTGATACTCGGGAGCAAAAATGAGTCCTTCGGACAAGCTTTATTAAGGTCCTTAACAAACGACCCTATATTTAACTAACGAGATACCTCTTGCTTGATAAACATGTTGCGGACCTCGGCAATCGGGCACTTCTTCTGGAGCACTGGCGAGAAACTGAGGTCCAATACCAGCTTGTGGGTTGCCACATCTGCGGGTATCCCTCTCATGTCTTCGTAGGAATAAGCAAAACAATCATTGTTATCTTTTAAAGAATGAAGAAATAATTCCCTGAACTCCGGGGTTAACCCCATGCCCAGGTATACCTTTTTTTTCTGATAGATCCGGATACAAAGAGATCTGCTCGAGCTCTTCGATCGTGGACTTGGTGGCATCTGAGCCGTTAGGTGGCTGGAAATATCTCGGAACCCTGCGCTCATCCTCAACTTCCTCCGGAACCTGCTAATCCTTACCTCCCGGGGGAGTTTGATGAGCTGCGTTTGGTGTGGGTTCCGGATCCAGTGAATACTATTTGGCGGCTGTAACTGATTTGTTTGCTTCAGGTTCCTCAATCACGAAATTCTCCTTTGATGTCGGCTGCTCTCCCCGAATCCACCTGATCCCTCCTAGAGTGGGAAATTTCAGTAACAAATGAAGAGTTGATTGAACAACCTTCATGTCATGGAGTCAAGGTCTCCTAAAGGTTACGTTATATCATATATCGCCGTTGATCATATATAACTTTGCCGTTTTGATGATCTCCAGCTTCTACGGGCAAGTTGATCTCTCCTATAGTAGCTTCACTGGACATGTTGAAGCCGGAAAGAGTTCTCACAGCCGGTATGATTTTTTCCAGAAATCCCATCTCTTCTACTACCTTCCAGCGAACAAAATTGGTCGCACTTCCTGAATTGACCGTTACGCGCTTTACCTGGCAACGATCGATGAGGACAGTAATAACTAAGGCGTCATTCTGTGGCAAAGGTATGCCTTCCGAATCTTCATCAGAGAAGGTGATCATGCCTTCATTCGGAAGTTTTCAAACCTTCTTCTCTCGTGTTACCAAGGTTTTCATCTTTTTAGATACGACAAAACTGGTACTGGCGATCATAATCTGCCAAAAATTATATTGAAAACATGAGGAGGGGCATCAAGAGCATTTTTCTCCTCGATAGTCCCGGCTTTCCTATAATTATTCTGGCTCTTTCACTTAGATATTCCCAGAGATATCCCTTGGAGAGCATGTTGTCCACCTCCTCCCAAAGGTGTCTGCAATCCGAGGTTTTGTGCCCGGGGTTTCGTGAAACCAACACCATATCATCTGATCCCTGGTACTAGGATAGGTCCATAGAGACTTTGAGGGCGTGACGAAAGATGAGTTCCTAACATGGCCACTATATGTGATTCGTTAATAGCAAAGTTGTATTCCGCAAGCTTTGAATACTCCGTTCCTTTTGAAGAATTACTTGAGGGATTGTTCTTGTGCTATAACCCACGAATGTTCTTTCTGTGGCCCTCTTTCTGGTTAGCATTTGGCTTTTCCAGAGATCTATAGCCCGACCCGCCATCAGACGTTTTTGACAACGAATAAGGTTGAAAATGATTCTTGAAAGAACCCCGTTTTGGGTTGAATACTTTGTCCGACTTTCTGGATGGGTACCCTGCAGGAGCCCGCAGTAGGTCATCTTCCACCGGATCTTCGATTCATACATGTTATGGACATTCTCCTAAGTCGTAACCTGAAACTCCAGGAGGTTTTCTTTGAGCTTCCAGGAAGAATCCAAGCTTAAGGGATTTAACCCCTTAGTGAAAGCTTCAGCAGCCCGCTCATTCGGTACCGCGGGCAAGAGCATACATTCCTTTTGGAACCAAGTAATGAATTCCTGAAGTCGTTATGATTCTTCTAGAACGATGCAAAAGATGTCCGCCTTCCTGATTTTTATTTTCCTTGCTCCCACGTAGGCTAAATTAGAGGCCCCCGTCCAAGGGTCTCACAAAACTTTTTGATTAGGACCGACTCAATTTCCTTCTTCTTCAAGTCATTCCCCTCAACCACGGTAGTGTACGCCAGGATATGTTCATGTGGATCTGTTCTTCCATCATACTTGGGAATATAAGGCATCTTGAACCTCTTCAGGATTAGCTCCGGCGTGACCTCGGGTTTGGACATCAACTGAATGTATCTTTTAGCGTTCGAGCCCTCTGCAATTGGGGGAGCCCCAGGGAATTGATCCAGGCGCCTCTGGAACTCTTTGGCATTATTCTCAGCTTCTTTGGGAGTTTGATCTACTTTTCCATTGATTTCCCTCATAAATCGCACGACCTGCGCCTGGAAGGGGTCGTCTTGGATAGACTTGTTGTCGGAGGCATCTTCGTTCCTCCCTACTGTTTGTCTACTAGCGTTGGCAGCATTTTCGTTAGTTAGTGTCGTAGGCGTTTTGCTGGATCTACGACCTTGACCTACGGATTAGACATGAGAAAAGTGACAACCTTCCTCAGCTGATCCAAATCTACCCTCATAGCGTAGTTTTGCCCCCTCAGGATCAATATCGATTCCCCAGGGGACTCGTCGGTGGGAGTTTCTTCCTCAGTGACTTGATGCTCTTGCCGTTGGTGTTGTCCCAGTGGTGTTATAGGTCTGCAAGCTCGTTGTAGGATCCTGGAAGGGAAAGCCGCCAGGGCCGAGCTGGTTGTTGCCTGAGTTGTTTCCAGTATTCATATTGTCATTCGCTCCTGTCATATCTGCATTTAATCCTAAGGCAAGAATGAAATTCACGAAGAGTTAGTGAAACAAACAATGGTCACAATGACTACCACAACTATCCTGGCCCCACAGTGGGTGCCAAACTGTTTACCCAAAAAATGGTTCAGTTGAATTTGTGTTTGTGATCAAGGACACGTGGATCAAAATGACCAATAAAGCAACGTTATAAGTAGCTATAAATAGTATAAACGAAATATAAGCAAAGTAAGGTTAAGAGTAGCCTGGGCCTTGACGAAGCCCGATGCTTATGACTCTGGTTGAGCTTGTAATCAGAACCTCGATGAACTCAAAAATAAAGTAAAAAGGAGTTTGGAATGAGGCAAGTGTATATTATATGTTGTGTATTAATCTTGAATCTCGTGTCATCATGATACCGGTGCAGCTGTGTCATCCGAATTTAGCCCAATACAACTTTTGTTGGGGTTGTTGGAGGTGGCTAGCAATGATGGCTGACATGGTGATCATCTTTTTTAACTACTCACAGCATTTTAATGCTCATTAAATTATATTCAATTGACATAATTTTCGCTTAAATATAATCTATTATCTCTTGAAAAGAAACTGAAATAAATTAAGAGTAATTAATTGTTATTAGCATAAAGCTCGGAAGTTACTGTGAAGCCCTTAAATTAGTCCCTTGCTGATCTTCTTTCGTGAGAAACTTTGGGTGAAGTTTTCTTTAATCCATCTCCCAAATGGAAGGGATGCCGCTCCTATATATTATTATTGCTATAAATGCAATTTTGAGTTTAGATTTCTACACTTGGAAGTAACTCAAAGACAGTTTGGCTGATAGTGGTTAAATTCCAAAGTCAGGTCCAAGTTGGCAATGATTGAATGGAATAAAAGACTAGAACAGTAAATTAGCAACGAAGGTGGTTCATACTACTTTATTTCAGTATAGTGAATGTTACTACAATTTTATAATTTCTTTGATTCTTCTTTAAAAAAATAATGCAAAGGTCTTTGAGCTTGAATTTGATGAATTTGATCTTGAATGTGCATTTGATTTATTCCTCATGAGTATTTTGATGGCCGACACGAACAATAATTATCCCACAAACAAGTAAATTTGATCTTGAACGCCTTAATATTTGATTTGCCTTCGTTTTTTATATTTGAATATTTGAAACTTGTAGAGGAATGTTTGAGTGCTTGGACGGTTGCAGTATGTAGAGAAATTTGTAGCGTTTGAGCTCCCTTTGGTTTCTTGTTTGGCCTCTGGTATCTGGTTGAGTTATGAGGACCCAAGTTTATAGTTGTAATGATGACAAATTCTTTTTGAACAATTATATTAAAGTGTCATGACGACATTTGATTGACTGGAACATGTCACTTGTACACGTGGTGCGTTCATTAGCCTTTGATTCGATTATACATGCTATGCTATTTTGGCATATGGCATAATCATATTTGCTCTTCTATTTGACTTGGTATGTCATTTCATTTGACCCGTGACTTCAAACTGGGCATCTAGAATAAGATGACATCTTGAGCTTAATAAAATTGACTCATCATTTATAGATAATTATTAAATTGACTAGGCAAATGTATTTGGACCTTTTATTAAATTCATATTTATTAATTCAGTTATATTAGCCTAAAATATTTATTAGGACCAATATGGCTTGAATTATTTTATGAATGTACATAGAATATATAAACTTTATATGCTTATACGTGGAATTTTAGGAGCATAAAATTAGTGTATAACATTAAAGTTTGCGCTTGTCAAAGATCACATAAATAATGTCGATTCCAATAGAATTATGTTTTTGTTACGCTAGTCGTATTGCTTATTACAATTTGAGAAATTAGGAATTAGTAAATTGAAGAATAATTGTTGACTAGAATGGAATAAAGTTATAACGACCCATTTGGTCGTGATTGCAGTTTTGACTCATTTACCTTTATTGACCCTTTCCCGAGCTCTGTTAGTACGATTTTGACACGCAGAGATGGGTGGTACGGTTCCTGAGGTAGTCGGGCGAGTTTTATGACGATTTATCTGAAATAGAGCCTTAAAGTGAAAATTATTTGACCAATAGTTGACTTTTGGGTAAACGGACCTTTTTCGAAATTTCGTCGATTCCGTGAGGTCCGGAGGGTTGATTATGACTTGGTGGGGTGGTTAGTTAGGTTTTCGAGGAGTTTGGGTGCATTTTGGCTACTTGATTCTAGCCGTTTGGGGGGTTGACTGGGTCAATTAGACCTCCGTTGGGAATTCCGAGGCCATGAGTGAGTTCGTAGTGTATTTTTAAGTGTGTGCACATATCTAGTTTGTGTCCGGGAGGCCTCGGGTTGATGTCGGGATTATAGAATTTGTGAAAACCAGAAAATTTGGTTTCTGGTGTTCTTGCCATGGCAGGCCTAGTAGCGGTCCTGCCCGATATGGCGAGTGTCTGCCTTTTAATAAAGTTCCGCCATTTCGGGAAGGCTTACAGCCAGGGCGGGACCGCCATGACAAACCTTTCGATCGCCGTGGCGAGATGACCGGATCAATTCTTATTTTAAATCCCTAAGTCCGAATCATTAGTTCCCTACACCTGAGAACCTTATGCTAAGAACAATTAGGGAGATTCTTGAAGAACATCTTGGTGGAGTTATCTTGGGGGTAAATTCTCATCTCCCTAATCTTGTATTCTTTTTCTACTTAAGCTTCTACGGTAGTTCTTGTATGAATTTTGAGAAAAAGGGTCTATAAACCCTATGTTTGATTTTAAACCTCTCTTAATCAATTTTAGTTAGGTAAATTCTGATTTCTAATACTTAATCAAAGGATTATTAGCTCCTAGGCTTGAATATTTTTGTTTTTTTGAGTACTTAAATCACATCCTAGAAATAAGGGTCCTTACTAGTTTGGGGGGTTTTTGGTTGATTTGTTGAAATTGAGGTATCATTTGGGATTAGAACTTCATATGATTAAGGATATTGACTAATGAGACTTTGGGTAAGGTAACTTCACCCTTAATTTCCCCTTTTTTCCTCGTGACTCGTTAGGGGTATTTTGATTAATTTTTCTTGAATCGATCCTTCTTCCGATTAGTTGGTTTATTGTAGTCATTTGCTTACTTAGCATTACTAATTGTTAGACTACGAGCGATCTGAGGCACTTCGGAAGGGCAAGGCTGAGATTTGACGGTTCGTGGCACTAGCTCGGCATTAAGGTAGGTTACGGCTTACCTTTTTTGGGTAGACTCCAATTAGTGAAACATATGTAGGAGTTAGATATTGACGGAGAAAGCATGCTGGGGTATGGAGTTAGGAGGGAATTCTAATAAGTTGGTTGTTGTTGATTGTGGCTTGTTGCCCTGTTATTGTGATTAGGCTTATTACCTTAATTGCTGTGTTGTGATGCCTGTTGCACTCATTTCTCTCTTGTTGTGTCATTCAACATCGGAGAAAGGAAGGATAATGAGATTAGGCCTGAATCGTGTTGTATAATTATGATAATACATGGTTGAAATCTTGATTATGATTTACTGTTGATGATGATATCATGCATGGCATACGTGCTCATTTCACATGTATATTGATATCGAATTATGGCTTGGTACTGATGATGATAAATGAGAAAATGGAGCACTTTGATGACACAAGACTTAGTTATGAGGTGTACTTTATTTGGAAGTAAAGGGTGTCATAGACTCTCTATGCTGGTTAAACTGGTTCATTGATTTATTCCATGGGTGAGTATTATGCATTCATTCTTATTCCTCATGCTTACATCTATGTTGATGTTCCAAATTGGGGTTTCTATACATGAACCAAAATTTGAATACTCATCTTGTATACAATATTATATATATATAAGGTACATCTGACAGGGGGTGAGGATGTGGCCTTTCTTGTGTTATGTATAAGACACATTTGACAGGGGGCGAGGATGTGACCTATTATGTATCCGTGATCCGAGCTCTGTTTCGGAGCGGAAGGTATATGAACTTGTGATCCTGTTATATCCCGTATTTTTGAACGTCGGATTATTTGTAAGCTGAGGTGGGGCCCACACGTCAAGATTTTTTTTTTGAAACATATGACGAGTTATATGAATCACATATGTAAAGTTAAACACAACTCATGAAGGACCCTTGGGCCAAATCAAAGTGGAAGCCCTCCAAACGAATATTTTTAAGAAAACGTTTTCGGGTGACCTGACTTTGAGGGGCAAAAACGGTATTATAAGTATGGAATTTGGAAACATACCAAGAAATAGAAGTTGTAGATAATTGAATTAGTTTTCTAACCATAGGTCGTCGGTTGCAGGTGACGTCGGAATAAGGATATATGGACATTTTAAGGCAGAAAAGTCAGTGGGCTAGGCCCAATCCGAGCCCAACCGGGTTAGCCCATTACCCATGTCCTTATAAGTGCCAATTTCGGCCTTCCTCCTCATTTTAACACCAGGAACATCCAGAAAATTCTGGGGAGAGAGAGAAAAAGAGTTTTGGAGAAGAAAAAAACCAATTTTGATCAAAATCTGAGCCCCGAATCCCGAAGCCCATGAAGGGAAAAGTGTTGTACGCTGCGTTGTCTTCAATTTGAGCTAAAAATCAACCAAGGAGGAGAGTGATAACGTGGTGGCTGCATACTTAAGGTAATATGAAGGTTCCTTTTCATTGTTAACAAGTTTATTTAAAGATTTAACGGATTAGGACGGAAAAAAATAGCGATATAAATTCGTTTGTCGGTGTTGATGTGGTAGCCCTATAGGGGGCTGTTTTGGTGGGGTATGATGAGCTAATTTTATTTAGTCTTTTGATTGTTGTTGTGTTGTGGAATGTAGAAAGGAAAAGAATTCATGAAAATATGGAAGTTGCATGATATATATATATATATATATATATATATATAGCCGTGGGTATGTATGTGTGTAGAAGGATGAACCAATTTTATTTGTTATGTTAATTGCGTTGTTGAAGCCTTGTAATGGAAATGGAAGGAAATGGTTCAAGTTGGTATGGAAAAATTGTTGAAAATGGTTATAGGAACTTATGTGATTTTAATGTAGTTTTTATGTAATTATGGAAGTGGAGTTCTAAATGTGTATTATTATGTTGATTGGTGAATTTGGAGGGATGTAAGTCCATATTAGCATGAAAGGTTGGTTGTTAAGTTGTTATGGGAAGTTTTGTGATTTTATGGTAGATTTATGTAATTATGAAAATGAAATTGTTAAGGTGCAAATTATGATTATTGTTAATGAAATTGGAAGATGAAAATGTGTTATGAATATTTATGTCGAAAATTAGAAGTTTCGGATGAATTATGATTTTGGTGGAATTTTTGTATATTTTGTAAATATTTTGTAGAATGATGTGAAATGCTTCCGAATTGTATTGGAATAATCTTGATTAGTAAATGGATATGAAAACATTGATATTAGTTTGGAAGTGCGAAGTTAGATTGGAAGTTGTCGCAGTATGTTGGAAAGAAGACTACTTATGCTAGAATGTGTTTTGTAGCGACTGTTGATGCTATTGGTATTGTTGTTGGTATGGTTGTTGATATTTTGGCCAAGTTAGAATCTCGGGGATGTTGTATGTATAGGGGAGATGCTGCCCAAATTTTTGTAGACAAGTATTGGTTAAGATTGAATTCTTAAAGTTTTATGATTCATATTTGGTAAATGTGACCAATTGTAGATTTTGGAGGAAATGGGATTCGAATTTGGATAAGCGTAAAAGGCAAATAAGGTATGTAAAGTTTTACCTTTCCTTCTCTTGGCATGTCTTAGATGTGATAGGCTTGGATACGAGCCTTGGGGGCGACTCTACTCTTAGGAATCCGCGCCTAAATTTGCCCATTTTTCATTCAGTAGAATTGAATTGAATATGTTATGAATAGTTGGAAAAATTGCCTAAACATCTAGAAATTGCACAAATAGGACCCGACTACTTTAAAACTCTCATAAGTGATGTTATGGAGTGTAACATACGTAAATTATGTACGCCACCTCATTTGATCTCAGGTAGGGCCCACTATTCCCGAATTTTTCTGATTTGTTCCGTTTGGCTTATTTTGAAGTGGAATTCAAAGGAAACTCTTGGCTACTTTTTTTAACTACTATACGACAGTTGTTTCGAAGTATTTCGTAAGTCCCACAACGTATTTTGAAACATGAAAACGATTTCAGAAAGCTTATTTTGACATAAACCACTGTGACATCCGTAAGGCATACGCTATGATTACCGTTTAGTTTCTTTATATGGTTTGTCATCTGAATTATGCTATTGAGTCTCCGTAAATGTGTTATATTTTATATTGCATTAGTTTCTCACTACTCCATTCGTGGATGCCTCAATGTTTCCTTCACTGAGCCCGGGCCAGGATATGTTATCACGCGTATTCCACTGCATTGTTCGCCGTGCCTCGATGTGAGGGGGCAGGTATGACACGTACATGGGTTCTGGAGTTATGTTGTGTTGTGGCGCCAGTGACGGGGTGGCGATCACGTTCTGTTCACCGAGTCCCATGACGGGGCCGGATATGGCATATGTTTTGACATGCATTGATAGTTCTGTCCACCGCGTCCCTCACGGAAGGGCTGGGATCTGTTATACGCACATATACGACATACGATCCTGATATGCACGGTTTGTGTTTGGAAAGTAAGTTCTCTGGCGTTTTGTATCCTCTGTACTTCTTCTGACCTATGATATTGATATACATGATCTGTGTCTGGAAAAACAAGTATTTTGACATTCTGGATCCGTACTTCTTCTGACATACGACTTCGGCTTATATGATTTGTGTTTGGGAAACAATCATTCTAATATTCTGAGTCTGCACTTTTCTGACATACGACATCTGCTTACATGATTAGTGATCGGGAAATAGCGCTTTGATAATCTGGATAATGTATTTACCTTTGTACTGTTGATCCGGTATGTTTTGTTTTTTGTATTTCATGCTTTACATACTCAGTACATATTCCGTACTGACCCTTCTTCTTCGGGGGTTGCGTTTCATGCCGCGCAGGTACACCCAGATGATGTGAAGTTGTTATAGAGGATGTTCCAGCAGAGTTGGCAAGCTCCATTTACTCCTGGAGCGCTGCCGAGTCAGAGTTTGTATGTATGCTTTCTGGATTGATGTTAGATACTTTGCAGACAGAGTCGTGGGTATAGAATGTCAGTTGTGTAAGCGGCTTCATCAGCCGATATGTCACTCTGTATGATATGTTAAATTCTATATGATCACAAATTCTGTTGATTTGGAAAGCTTCGAAAAAGAATATTTTTGAGAGCATACTGTGTATTTTATTTTATTTGATTTGGGGCCGGGTGCCCATCACACCCTAGTGGAATTGGGGTGTGACATATCCAAGGTATGTTCCGGAGCGAATGGTACATGGATGCCATGAGTCCCCCCGCGGGTCATAACTATTTTGCAAACAATTCCTTTAGCATGTGTGTACAGGTTTGAGATATTTGGCCAGTGCATTGCATTGCACATCATTACATTTCATCCTTCATCGTCATATGACTCTTTATTTCTGATTTGGTATGGATTGTTTGCACCATTGTTGTGTCATATATCTGATTATGAACTGGACCAGATTGTAGATTAGTGACTCTGTCTAGGTTCAGAACTTGGATTCATGATTATCGATTTGAGATTATTGAGACTCGACAGGTTTGTGGATTAGAAGCTTCACCTCGGCTTATGACTTGGAAAGCGAGTCTCTATATGACGTATGTGTGGGTGGAAGTCCTTGATTATTAAGATAATGTGATTTGTAAGTATGCTTGATTGCCTATCTCCCCACTTCTTGATTAATTTCTTCATATATGTGAACTAATTGTTTTCGGCCTATGATACCTACCAGTACTTCTTGTTTGTACTGATGCTACTTTTGTTGTACTCTTCCTTTGAGTGCAGAGTCTGTTAATAATTCCAGTTTCCGTCCTCGAGAGTGATCTGAGTCTACTTGACAAAGATTGCAGGGTGAGCTTTGGGCTAGATCTGCAACCCGGGGACCCTTCTTTGTATTTAAATGTCTACTTTGTAATCCTGAGACAGTATTGATATTTTAAGATTTGTACTTTCTATCAGACTTGTATCTATGTAATAGTGGCTCTTGTACTAGTCCAGACCAAATTTTGGGGTTATTATTACTTCTGCATTAATCATTTATATAATTTGAATCTGTTAGCTAAATCATTATTTATTTCCGCATAATTCTTATAAATGACTAAAATGATTTGGGAATGGTTCGCCTACTTGGGGGGACAGTGTAGGTGCCATCACGATACACGAACTGGGTCGTGACAAGAGTAAAGCAAAATAACGCATTTAAATAATCTCTCCTACCTAACATGTGAACATTATGTCTCTAATTAATTTTGTTTGGTTTCCACCCGAGGTCTGGTGTTCACATTGGGGCTGATAAGATTCAGATTCGCGTCGGAAAGTCCAACATTGGGGGATAAGTTTCTCCCTAACAAATGCGACTAGATCTCTACCCGGGAGACTCAAACCGCAGACCTCTAGTTAAGGATGAAGGAGTACTTACTACTCCACCACAATTCTAGTTGGTTTTCTAATTACTACTCCCTCCGTCCCAATTTAAGTGTCTTAGTTTACCTAGGCACGGAGGTTAAATAATAAAGAGAGACTTTTGGCTTTTATGATCCTAAATTAAAGATGCGTTTAATGTACTAAAATGTCCTTTGAGTTTTGTGGTTATAAACTTGTCATGTATGATGTTTGAATTATCAACTTACTAAATATAAAAAGAGTATTCCTTTTGGGATGCCTCAAAAAGAATAGTAGACAATAAAATTGTGACGGATGGAGTACTACATAATTTACGACCAACAGTTATCAGTGAAACCGCACGACTGTATCTCAGTGACTGATCTCTACATGCTGCTAACTTTATGTATATACAACTATCCTATCATTACATGTTACCGATTTTACGGAAGGCCAAATATATATCCTGAAGTACTCTTCTTTGTGCCAAAAGGAATCTAAAGAAATAGACTAGCCGTAGAAACTCTTACCAAACAAATAGGAGCAATGTGAATTAGTGGGATTACATAAAGGAAACAAGATTAGGGAGTGTGGAAAATTGACTCTGTCAAGTCAGTAGTACCTTCATTTTCTGCTTTACACGGTGAGTGGGACCTACTAAGCTCCCATACAACCCCTCTGGCCTCTTTCCATCCCAATCTCTCACTCCACATGCCATATTTCTTTTCAAGGTAAATTCTGAATTTAAATTTAAAGGGTGCAACTTTTAATTAATTCTTATAATCAAATATGTTGTGCTTATTATAATTTCAGAATATACTATTTATACATGAAATTTTAATATTTTACACTCACATACTTATATGCATGTATCATGTAAAATCATCATGTATACTCTCCCTCCCGCTTACACTCTATTCGTGGAATCACACAAAATATGTTATTGTTAAAAACATCTAATTCAGTTTAAATATATTATATTAACTATCGTCACCTGTCTGTATCGTTTTCCTTCTTTATTCAGTACTAGTTAGTTCCTTTGTTTTTTTTTTCTTTCTCCACGCATGCCATCCTTTTCTAAGTTGAATTTTCGCCAAATAAGAGGAAGTGTGCGGTGTGCCCCCGTAGACCCGCTTCCCTTTATTGAACATCCTTTTGTTCTCTCCTCTTTATGTTTTTCTTATGGAACAAGAAGCAAAAACAAAAGAAACTGAATATTTCATGAGTCAGTATTCTTTGTATTTTTTGTTTTGTCTATGCATGTATTCCATGCCTTAATTTACCTGTTGTTCTGAAAAAAATCTCTGCTTTGGGACGTTTTTTTAATTTAAAGTTTGGGGAGAGGAGGATTAATCCAGGATATAACGGTTATGTGAGTTCAAGGAAATTTGATATGATGAAATGGACTCACATATTTAGTTTCTTCTTATATGAGCGGAAGCCTGGCAAAAGTAATTAACATTATCTAGAAGACTTTTCGTCCTTTTTCATCTAATTTAGGTACTTTATTTCACACTAGCTATGTGCTTTTATAGGATCTTTTGAATTGAAAATGAACCAAATGCTAGTAACGATGATGTATCATCCGCATAGTTTGAATTGACTCGAAGTTTAAAGAAATAAAATCTTTTTTTGTTAGCCTAAAACATATCATAATATTCTATGTTTTATGTGGCTATAAAACTATTGAAATTGTGACTTTAATCATGTCATAATGTTTATGTGGCTATAAAAAATTCTTACTAAGAGTAAAATAAAAAGTGTAGAGTTATTGTTTCAATTTTAGAAATGTGTCGTTCCAAATTGTCACATAAATTGAAATAGAGATTATATGAACTGATCGTCTTAGTAGGCTATTGATTCGAATTCGACAGTTATAGCTTGCTGAATTTGATGGTCCAGTTATTATATTCTCTATTGGAAATCTTACGGAAAATATTCGATCACGATCACTTTAACGAATTCACATAGCTTGAGGCATGTCAATTAAGACACTATCCTTAAAGATATTTCACCCGATACGGGTGTATCCCTAGGATTCAACAAGCTCTTCCAGTACACAACTAGAAGCCAGAATCTAACAAAAATTTAACCAAAAGAAAAACCCAACACTACAAAAAGAAAATCGGAAGAGGAAAGTTTGTTTCTTGGTTTTTTCACTCTCTAGATGAACATACATAAGATAGTATATACAGTGTAAATCCCAAAGAAGAGAATTGACAATCTGCAATAATAAGCCATAAAGGCTATGAATTCAATTGTAAAAATAAATAAGAAATAACGCTTAATCAATGCCATTGAATGGCTGGAAATAAACGTTAGGCAACAGCCAATTCTTATCATAATTGTAAGCCATTAAAGTAGTATCAATTGACGATATGAAAATTATTTTTGAGATATTAACAAATATTTTTTCAACATTCTCTATATTATAGAAATTCTATACGTACCGCATGGTAAAAATGGCGCACATAGAAAAAAAAAAAAAGAATTCCCTTTGAAATGACTATATATAAAACCTCTATTACTCCAAATAACAGTATTTCGTCGAAAGGAAATAAATAAAGAAATCAAAAAAAATTACATGTAAACAGATTTAAATACTATACTATGTAAAAGTAAAATAAAAGGAAGCAGCAGGATCTTGTTCTTTGTCAGGAGTTATGTACACAAGTGTTCATCACTTAGTGAAAAATTAGAACAAAAAAACAAGAAAGCGACGGAATCACAAAGTCGCATAAAATTATAAGTGACCCAAGCCGCCGAAGTTGAAAGTTGCCAAAAATAAACAGATGAAAATTAATCTGTGTGATCAGATTAATTAATCAGAACATAAAGTTATTTTCAGACTTGTTCTCATTAGAAGGTGAAGATCCACTCTCACTAGGAGATACCAACGTAGTAGCCCTATGGATAAAATTATCAGCACGACCTTGAACAACTGATGGAGGACGACTACTAGTACCCAATGAACTGAGGCAATTGATTTTGTGGCAGTGTTTGCTGAAACTGAATATTATTATTATTGTAAGCACCCGAATTTGCAGTAGTAACCGAGTTCACAATTTGCTGATGATGAATATTATTGGAACCGAAACCTAAGTAGGTCCCTTGTGAAGCAATAGGGCCACCAGTGAACTGTTGAACCATAGCACGGAAATTAGCCGTGTCAGTGTTCAACACGGTGGTTGGTGTTCGTCGTGAAGCCCTAGATCGTCGTCTTATAGGCTTGGAAACACGGCCATCAGATGGTCCGTGGTGATGATCTGGAGTACTGATTATGGAGGTGGCAGTGGTGGTGACAACCGTGGCATCAGAGACACGTCCGTCAGAGAACATAGTGGTTTGTGGCGATCCTTGAGGTTGGCCTTGTTGGTAGAATTGTACCCAATTGGTGGGGTTTGGCATGGTATCACTCATGCCCATACAAAATAAAAAGAAAGTAGAGAAGAGGAGAGACAAAGTGAAGAGTACTTTTTGAAAGCTTGTGTAGATTAAAGACTTGGGAAGAAGAGAAGAAGTTGTGAACTTGAAGTTCCCACATCGCTCGCACACGGGATTGTGTGCGTGCTTATAAGCTGGGCCTGAAGTCTTTACTTGTATACGCGTTTGAAAATCGTGAGGGGGCCAGAAGTTCCCCAAAGCGGACAGTTTATACAAGTGAGCTATGGTGCCTGGTGGCCCTCCTCCTTCGTATACGCGTTTTAAAGCCGTGAGGTGCGCCAAAGCGGACAATATGTACAAGCAGTTTATAATACGTTATCAGCACGAGCCTCAGCCATCTTGAGCAAATACTTTGAAAGCCTCGAAGGTGCAATTCTTGGAATTACACTGAGTACAAGTCGTTGCCTCCTGGAGATAAAGTAAAGGACTTGCAGTACTTATTTAGTCTAAACAGTTCAGGTAACATGTTCCAAGTATTTTTCTATCTTTGTTTTGATGGTTGATTGTTGTTGACTTTAACAACTATGAAAATTTTAAACTGATTTTTGGGAGAAGCTCACCATCAACGTAGTAAAAAACATGGCCTTTCTTTTTTTAAATATTACTATGGAATATAGCACTTCGGCCTCTTTTTGCCAAAATATCTTGAAACCAAAGTTGCTGAAGGCCTGATGCCAATATTCTACTGGAAGGTTAGTTCGCAAATATGAATTGATTAAATGAGTTTATATCCGTGAACACCAGAAGTGGTAATATTTTTACGAGCTTATTGTGTTTATGATTGAAGATGTGTTAGAGAAAAATTCTCCACATTATATGTATGCCTCGATTTGCTCCTGAAGTAGCAATATCTTAAAAGAGGCTATAAGCTATCACGATTTGATATGCTTAAGGCGCGTTCAGATAATTATGTTTTATTCCTGAAGAATTAAAACTTTTGATAAATGTTATAAATATAGATCCATTCCCTGAAGTGAATGTGATAATATGTAGTAAAGCATATAAATATAAACATGCATTTGATTGTGAAAATATCATGATCCATCTCCAGAAGAGGTAGAATAATTGAGAAGAAATATTCTGAATATTATATGCTTTTCTCCCGAAGTACTAAACTCATAATTTTGCTCCACGAGTAGCAAACTTTGAATTCTACTCTAGAAGTAGTAAGCCTATGTATTTTACTCCTGAAGTAGTAAGGTTTTTAATTCTACTCCTGAAACAACTCTAAAATCTACTCCCGAAGTAGTAGAATTCAGAAATTTACTCCTGAATTAGTCAACCTTTAAACTTTACTCCCGAAGTGGTAAAACTTGAAACTTTACTCCCAAAGCAGTAAAACTCTGAAACTTTACTCCTGAAGCAGAAAGAATTACCAAAATATCTGAGAAATACTTTGAAGCAATATTTTCTTGTGTTTGAGCAAAATAACGAGCTATTGATGAGCGTCGTATTTCAAGCACATTTAAATAATCAGGTTTCATTCCTCGAAGTGAATGAACAAATACCACAACTTATCTCCTGGAGGGATAAAATACAAGGAATGTAGATGTTATATTCTGGTGGTATGAAATTCAGACATTGCTACATGTACCTGTCGTACGTCGAAACATATTTCTAAGGCAAAAGGAAGAAGAGTAGAATGCTTTCTCCTATAACCACATTAATACATTATGGTTAGTTGTTATTGATTTCTGTGAAGGAAATAACAATTAATGTATTTCTTTATGAAGGATTTGATTATTATGTGTTTGAGCTTAGATACAAAATTCTCAGTTAATGATGAATCTCCCTGAAGGAGATGTTTGAATTATGGAAGTTTAGAATTCAATGTTTATTTCGTGACACCAGTAGTGTCGAAATTTGCTTTAATGGTACCAGAAGTATTTAAGAAATATTTGGTAATAGAAATTAATGATCAAAGGCTCCCGAAGAGCTAATTATTTATTTACAAGTATCATGACACTAGCAGTGTCCAAATAATATATGATTATGGTGAACAAATTGATGTCTCTCGAAGAGCTTATATATGATAGTACCATTCATCTCAGATCATAATTATTTCGATCGGAAAATAAATTATAGTAAACCTGAAGTTTACTAGCGAGAAAAATGGTCATCATATTGAGACTACAGATGATTGGAAGATTGAATATCTCCAACTTATTACGGGTAGGGTCACGTGTGTAAAGCGTTGCCCGAGCATGATGAGATCGCATGTCACAATAAACCAGAAGTTTTGACATAAAATTTCATGCAATAGTAAACCAGAAGTTTATTAAAAGAAATAGCACTCGTCATAGTAAACTTGAAGTTTACGGGTACATATAATTTTATCAGTTGACAAGACCATTTTGATCGTCCTGATTTAAATCTGATGTGCTAATTGAATATTAAAAAAACATATTGAAGAACTAGAAGATTCTTCAAGAATTTGTTTGTGTTGCTTGTTCTCGTGATAAGTTGATTACACCAGCTAATGTTGGGACTGAATCCCCAAAATTCTAAAAAATATAAAAGGTGAATGTGGGCCCCTTCACCTGCAATGTGATGTCTTAAATAGATGCATCTATTTAAGACAGTCACATGTATGTTTATTGTCAACTGGCAGTTTGACATTTACAAAGTTGCTTGCTCAAAATAATTGAGTTGGAAGCACAATTTTCAGAATATGTAATCAAGACAATCATCTTGATAATGATGATTTATATCTAAGTTGGTTTGGCATTGGATGCCTCCATAATACAGCTGAACCATTGCTTATGAGAACAGAGTTTCAGATGTTGGTCTGAGATATGATATATTGCATACAACAGCACTTGTATGCTTCAGATCAATAAATTTTGATAAAATTCTCCCCTCATATTTGGTTCAGGGTCAGGAACTAGATATTTCCATCTTTTAGCATTTGATGTGCGGTACATGATTAATGGATTTACCATGATGCACACGGATGGATTTTCCCAAAGAAAATGGGGGACATATGTCACTAAAATAAGGGGGAGAGAATAAGCAGCTAAGAAATATGTTGTGAATTATCATCAGTATGATCCTCAGATAATTCAAGTCAAATGCTGGAAGCATTTGCTGACCCAACTATTTCATATTTCATCTGCAAAATGCTCTTAATGTCCCTGAAGGACAAATTCTACAGAGTGCATGGAGCATGGTAGACCAATCGGTTCCAAATATAATAATCCTTGAAAAAGGGAGGAGCAAATGATCATAATAAGAAGGCAATGTGCTCTTGAAGAGCTACGACATAACACTTCATAAACCTTATAGGAGGTTCAGGTACCTGAAAATAATGAATTGATGAGATCTCAGTAAGTTATGTCGAATTGCGAACCGATACAACATGATATCTTGTCGATAATATACAATATAGCGCGCAATATTGTATAAGGTTGTGAGGATTTGATTTCTACGTCTCTTAAAGCATGTTGACGTAGAATAATTACCAAGTAAAATGATTCATCTTGGTAAACGTAATGTTTATTGGGCCAGCAGTCCAAACAACAGAAGATGTCACATTATTTATACTGATGGATGCTGTCACAGCCTATGTGGCTTACTTGATGAAATTTATATGAAAATTCCTAAAGGATATAAAATGCCTGAAGCATTTGGTTTAAAGTCTCGGGAAATGTATTCAATCAGATTACAAAGATCATTATATGGTTTAAAACAATCAAGGCGTATGTGGTATAATCGCCTAAGTGAGTACTTGATAAATGAAGGATATATAAATGATGCCATTTGTCCATGTGTTTTTATTAAGAAAACAAAATCAGGATTCATTATACTTGCTGTTTATGTTGATGACATAAACCTCATTGGAACTCCAGAAGAGCTCCAAAAGGCGATTGAATATTTGAAGAAAGAATTTGAGATGAAAGATCTCGGAAAGACAAAACTCTGTCTTGGTCTGCAAATTGAACATTTCGCAAAAGGGATCTTTATACATCAATCTGCCTATACTGAGAAAGTTTTAAATCGGTTTTACATGGACAATGCGCATCCTTTAAGTACTCATATGGTTGTTCGCTCACTTGAAGTGAGCAAAGATCCGTTCCGACCTCAGGAAGAAAACGAAGAGCTACTTGGTCCTGAAGTACCATATCTTAGTGCAATAGGTGCATTTATGTATCTTGCTAATGCTACAAGACCTGACATAGCATTTTCTGTTAATTTGCTAGCAAGATATAGCTCTTCTCCTACACGGAGGCATTGGAACGGGATTAAGCATATATTGCGATATCTGAAGGGAACTAGCGATATGGGTATGTTTTATACTAACAAAGGTAGCACAGATCTTGTTGGTTATGCAGATGCAGGTTATTTATCTGATCCACATAAAGCTCGATCTCAAACGGGCTATCTGTTTACATGCGGAGGTACTGCTATATCATGGCGATCGACCAAGCAGTCCATTGTTGCTACTTCTTCAAATCATGCTGAGATAATCGCTATTCATGAAGCAAGTAGAGAATGTGTGTGGTTGAGATCAGTGATACATTTCATCAGAGAAAGATGTGGCTTGAAGTGTGATACAAAAATACCCACAGTATTATATGAAGATAATGCTGCATGCATAGCTCAATGAAAAGGAGGTTTCATAAAAGGAGATAGAACAAAGCACATTTCACCAAAGTTATTTTTCACACATGATCTCCAGAAGAATGGTGATATTGATGTGCAACAAATCCGTTCAAGTGACAATCCTGCAGATTTGTTCACTAAATCTTTGCCAACTTCAACTCTTGAGAAGATGATATTCAAGATTGGAATGCGAAAACTCCGACATCTGAATCTTGGTCTTCGTCAGGGGGAGTGAAATACGCGTTGTACTCTTTTTTCCTTAACCAAGTTTTGTCCCATTGGGTTTTCTTGGTAAGGTTTTTAATGAGGCAGCTCTCAAAGCGTATTTCTAGATATGTGCACTCTTTTTCCTTCATTAGGACTTTTTCCCACAGGGTTTTTTTTTAATAAGGTTTTAACGAGGTACATCATCTATTAATGGACATCCAAGGGGGGGTGTTATAAATATCCCAAGTAGTGGATATCCATTAAGTTATAAATATCCCAAAATATCTCAAAATATCCCATGTCCTGTTGCTCCTATAAATAGGATGCACAAATGTAATGTTGAAAGAGCAGAAGTAATATAATCTGATATCTCTCTACATATTCTCTCTACATATTTCTTCTGTGTATTTACTTCATAGTTTTATTTCATAATACGTTATCAGCACGATGCTCGCGATGAGGGGGTGTGTTGTGAACTTGAAGTTCCCACATCGCTCGCACACGGGATTGTGTGCGTGCTTATAAGCTGGGCCTGAAGCCTTTACTTGTATACGCGTTTGAAAACCGTGAGGGGGCCAGAAGTTCCCCAAAGCGGACAGTTTATACAAGTGAGCTATGGTGCCTGGTGGCCCTCCTCCTTTGTATACGCGTTTTAAAGCCGTGAGGTGCGCCAAAGCGGACAATATGTACAAGCAGTTTATAACAATTGGATCATACTTTGAATTTATACTAGTACTAGTAAATAGTAATACATAAATTTGGCTGGTCAAAGTAAATTACTAGTACTGTAGTACATGCTATAGTTAGTGGTAGTCGATCATGACCCAACTGCCGCCCCCCTAGCTGGTACTTATTGACACGTGAGTGTCACCTGGGTTTAAATATGTTTTATATTTCTGTTGAATAATCTTCTTTCTCTTTTTTAAATTTCCCATTTTCTCATCATGCGAACTAGATATACATTGACAATTCAACGAGAGAAAAACAGCCTCAAAAACTTGTCGACTAAATTTTTTTTCTACAACACGCAATCGTGTGATTTGAAATACTTAAGTCGTCTCTTGTTTTGATTTATTTTGTTAAAACATACTTATTTTAGTAGTAATATTGTGTTATTATTCCTTTCTACCGAATGCTAAGCTTTGTAACACGTGCTTTGGAATTACTTGATATCATATGTATCACTTTAGTTATTAAATATTTTTTGGAGTAAATTGTACTTTACCCCTCCAACATTTAAGAGTTGGAAAACAATACCCCCTTCACATTTTGAATGAGAACGATAACCTCCTTAAGCAATATTTTCCGGTGAAATTTTTCTTATTTTGCATAAAGATCTTTTTTTCTAGAATTAAAATACAAGCGTAATTATTATTTATTAATATGTCCCTTCGTATCCAGAGAAATATAAGACCATTATATATAATTTTTCCATAATATCTATATAATAAAAGTCAAAATATATTTATCTAAACAAGAACGTACAAAATATGCGGCTTAGCTTCTTCTTTTTTTTCCCAACATATTCAACATAAAATTTTAGCTAAAAAATAAGGTCCAACTTACAACAATCAAAAAGGAAAATGTCACCTTTTGGATAATTTTGATTGTTCAGGGCAGGGGCGGAGCCACCCTTTAGGGTGGGGGAGGCATGACACCCCCTCGATTAATAAATTTTTTATATACTTATGTTGTAATTTGCTTAAATTAGGTTAAATATTTGATCCTGCCACCCCCGTCATAAATTAGACAAAGGTGTCACGGCTGGTAGACATAAGTTTAAATCTATCTTGAACATTTTCCAACTGCCGTTTTTCTTTGCACTTTTTACTTCCTTTGTACCAGTAATTTCCTTTTCGGCCCTCCCAATTTTCTATTTATCTTTTTATTATTTATATTATTTTTTCTCTTTTCTATTATTTTATCTGTGATCTCTAACGAGAACACACAAATAGAAATTTCAAAATTCCTTAAATTAAGCATTTCTCTTAATCTCAAATCTGTGAGTATTTAAATCGAAAAATTTGGGTCTCAATGAGAATTTTGGATTGAGATCAAAATTCGTTTTTTTTTTTTGATAATTTCTTTTGTTTATTACTCCCTCCGTCCATGTTTACTTGTCTATATTTAACTGAGACACTCTTAATAAGCAATAAACAAAATGAGAAATGAATTGGAGTAATTAATAATAAGGGTAAAAAAGGTATAAAATGATAAATTATGCCTTGGTTTTTCAAATTATATAACTTACAAGTAAAAGTGGACATATATTTTTAGTATAATGGACAAATAAAAGTAGACGGAGGGAGTGTATTATAAAAATTTATGCTATTCTATAATTGTTAAATTCAATTTAAATCACTTTACTACTTAAATTGTGATGGAAATTTTGTAAGCGCTGCTTAGAAAAAACATGAAATTTGTGATTTATTTTTTAGAACTTGTAGTTTATCTAATTCTACATTTATTTATGGGGGAGTTTTTCTATTATTTTTCTTATTTTGATTGGTGTAATTCCCTTATTGAAAATGTTATTTTACTTGTGCAAATTCATTTTTTAATATACATAAGAGATGCAAGTCTCTTGGTGAAAATGTTGATTTTACTTATGTTGTTAATGAGTGTTGATGAGTGTGATTCCTTGTTTAAGATGCTAATTATATTCGTTTCTTGATTTTTGAGATGTAGTTTTCATATTTGCAAATAAAAAAAAAGCCTATTAAGTTGACCCGAATAAATTAAAAAGAGACGGACCCGATCCAATACACGTTCCTAACAAGATATACATTGAAGAAAATTGTGACACCCACCACCTTCAAATTCTAGATTCGCCTCTGGTTCAGGGTGCATAGGATATATGACTTCAAACCACCGGTGGCGGATTCAAGATTTTCAATCAGGGTGTTCGGAAAAAAAACTAAACCAACTTTTGCATTTGACATATTATTGTTAATTAAATTTCGTTTTTTTTAGCTAAATTTTTATGTTGAAAATAAAAAAATAAAGAAGAAGAAGAAGAAGAAGTTAAAAACATCAAAAATCCTTGTTGGACCTCATTTATGCTGAAGAGAAGATGCGCAACAAATTTTGTATGTTTTTATTTAGGTAAAAATATTTAGTTTTTATTATATAGATATCAAAGCAATATTATAGCTAATGGTCTTATATTCCTTTGGATGTGAAGGTATATATTAATAAAATAAGAGTTCATATTTAAATAGTAGAAAAAAGGAGTTTTTTTTTATGAAGAAAGGAAAATCTCACCGGAAAATGCTACATAAGGGAGTTATAATTCCTATTTAAAATGTGGAGGGGGTATCATTTTCCGGCCCTTAAATGTTAAGGGGGTAATAAAGTGGGATCTACTATTTTTTAATGGCCCTTTTTTGCTTTATATTTGGTTGGAAATATGGTTTGGCTTGAATTCGGGATCTGAAAATTAAATCATAATTAGTGGTTTCCATAAACTATTTAGTTTCTGTCCACGAGAATTAATCGAAGCTGTTAAAGTCAAAAATACTTCTGAGAGCTAAGTTTTTCCTGAGGAATTCATGTCTAGTCACAACGGACCAAGATAATAACATTTTGAAAAGGAAAACTCGATTAATTAAAGTCTTGAACAAGGACATCCAAAAAGTAGTATACGCTTCATTTTAACTAGAATAAATCTGATCGAAGGAATAAGCTTTCAACCAATATAAAAGTAAACTCAAATGTAAAGTATTAATTACAGAAAAAAATTAAATAGAAGATAATTTGGTGGATCACAAAACCTCAATACTCAATAAGGAATTGGTTTCATGAGTGGCTGCAGTTGTTGGGGGGATAAATCTTCTAGATGCAGTAGTCATTCAAAGTGGTGCATGCAGAAAATAAAATTAAATAAACAAAGTTCGAAACAAAGGAATAAAAAAAACTTTCTCTATGACCTCGTTTTGAGACATTATGGCTTAGGGGTCGACCCCAGTAACAAAGAAGGAATTCATAAAAACTTAGGATCCGACACCATGATAAAATACTACCCTCATGATTAGACCATGTCCCTGAAATTTGATAAAAGAAAGGGGCATTAGCGGTTAATACGTTGTAATTGGATAAGTTGTTAGGTGACTGCAAGAGGAGGCAATTTCCAGGAAACCACCATAGGCTAAGGTGAAATCAAATAAACACAAGGCTGGCTTTCCAGAAGTTAGCAATGTATGCAAATATTTACCCATAAAACGATTCAGTTAAATTTATAGACGTGGTCAAGGATACGTAGATCAGAGTAACCAGTAAGATTAGACTGTTAATATAGAAATAATGTAAACACGCGAGAATAAGCAAGAAATAAAGGGAAAGCCTGGGCAGTAATCGATTGGCCTAGACATAGCTTCCTTTATTCAGGTCTCGACGTGGCACCGGAACTTAATATGAACACAATAAAGAAAACAAAGCTAAGCAAAGAATTTGTAGTGGAACTGAGTATATTATCTTATATTTCGTGTCCTTTACAATGGAAGTGACAATCCCTAATTATACTAAGAGTTAGGGGCTCATATTCCATGTATTACGCCCCTACTCATAATGAGCTTTAAATAGATGGCAATAATGAACAAGGATGAGGGCCATAAAGCATGATTGCACCGAATCTGTAACGCTTGGACTGACTTATAATGGAAGACCGTTGGAGTCTCTTCTGGAGCTGTTACACTCCACCACCGGTCTGGTCACTCTTCCGGTACCATGCTGCTACCACCGATGGTGGTAATCCTGACTCACCTTACGACTTGTCCTTTATCCCACGTGTCCTAACCAGAATGATACAGTTGTACCTTCCGCATTTAGCCCAATACAGCAAAAATGATCTGCTATGATTAGTTATTATATAAATAAAAGAAAATACTTGCAAAAAAAAATTGTATTTTATTTATTAACTCTTGTATTATAATATTATAAACGTATCACATAATTATAAAAAAAAATCTATAATAGACGATAAACTAATTAGACATAAAAAAATAAAAAATAAAAGATGAAAGGCGTGACAATATGGAGATAGAAAGAAGGTCACAGCGTACAATGGGAAAGGGGGTCTTTTTCCGTCTTAGCATCCTACCAATATTTTTTCTATTCACCTATACCAGTAGTGTTTAAAATATTTATACCAGTAGTGTACTAAACATGTCAGCATAATAAGTTTTGGCTTTATAATTTTTATTTATTATAAGAAATTCATTACCATTGTTTTTTGAGTGACCTAATAATATTAGTACAAAGGTTCAAAGCGAGTTAAACTTATATTTTTCATGATTCATTGGATCTGGACTGCAATGAGTAGGTAGTAGGTATTTACTGACCAGGACGACTTTAATTTGGTCTTCTCCCCTCTTTTGGAGGTATCTTGCTTAATTTGCGTTAGCTTTATGCTCTTCAATTTTTCTGTCTTGGGCGAAACCTTAAGGTCGGGAATAAAGCTAACTCGTTGTACGTATAGATACATGTGCTTAAATGATACAGCAATGATGTGTGTGTGCAAGCGCTAGTATTTTATCAGAAAAGTTGCATTAGTTATGTAAAATTAATTATTAAAAAAATCTATAATCATTGGATTTTACCATGGGTAGCTATAAGTCTGTCTATAGGTTTGGCAGAACCCAATAGTTTTGACGCAAATTTTTTTTTTGTTTGTGTTTTAAAATCCACTTATATATAAAGAATTTATTCAGAACTCAATAAGCTATTTTTTCAAAAATTCATGACTCGTAATTAAACTCAAAACTCTAGTTCCGGCCTTGATTGTTACCTGGTAATGCTTTATAGTTAGTCGTCTAAGTTTTCTAAAGAGCATATCACTTACTTCCTTTTTGTTTCTGCACCACCGACAGAAGACACACAAGTATGAAAAACGCATAATAGTCATACACACCGTCATGGATTACGTATATTCAGAGGTTTAATTAAGTCTTACAGCCTGATTGGATTGACTTATTTTAGGTGGCTTTAAGCCAAAATAGCTTTTAAGCATTTTTGGAGTGTTTGCTAGATAAAAAAGGACTTCTAAGCACTTTCAAGAGTCATAACTTAAAATTTCTAACTTAGGCTCATAGCTACATAAGTCAAAAGCCATAAACCCATCTAAATATTTTCTGTGTCAAAGCTTCAACCTTAATTCTAGGCAAACAACACAAAAAGTTGAGAGCACACATATTAAACTTTGGGAATACTTATTTCCTTAATGTGCCTCTTCACTTTTCCACGAGTATTTGAGTATTTTTGAGAGTTTCCTATCCATTTTTAATTTATGTATTAATTACCGAATATGAGTCTGTACTAATTGTTAAACTATTCATTCTTTCCACTCGGTATGCATTCATATTATAGTTTTGTCCAAACTGGTCAAAAGTCAAAACAGTAAATAGTGTGTGCCCGAACGTGAGGATAAGTCATGACACAAAGTTTTATCGTACACTTTGAAAAACGATAAGTTTTAAGATGACAATTAATTTTGAATAATGATCTTTTTTGTTGGCTGACTTATATATAAGTGGAGTTGATTGCTGTTACATACTTGATTGGTACAACTCCAATGGCTTCACAAAACTTCCAGCCAAGGCATTCATCATAGGGATAAAAAGAAATATTATAGAAATGAAGGCTCGTGGAAGCAGTATGATCTTTCGTTATGGTCCATAGCTGTCTTTGGCTATGAAACATGCACTCGCAGAAAAATTTCTGAAAACAACAAATGCAGCCAGCGAATACTAGGACCATCGGGGGCGGATGTAGCCTTTTGGCTATTGGTTCATCTGAGTTTATAACTTTCGACACGGAGATTATACTAAAATCTACTAAATTCTCACAAATATTAAATCTAAACCCATATTTCAACACTACAATAGATTTAATGCTGAAAATCTTAAAAGTTGAACACATTTAATCCAGCTATTAAAGAAGATGCATGTTTATTTTATTTATCAAGTTCTTAAGTATCTTAACTGTCTTACTAAAGGGTACATTTCCCGTCTTCATTTGAATCGACTACGTGTTTTTTTTTAGCCGAGGGTCTATCGGAAACAGTTTCTCTACCCTACAAAGTAGAGGTAAGGTCTGTATATATCCTACCCTCTCCAGGCTCTACTTGTTTAATTACACTGAATATGTTAATGTTGTTGTTGTTGTATTTGAAATACAAACTCAGTGAATAAATCACGATATATTTGACTGCTGCTAATTATCAACGTTTGCGAGGGGTTTGAATTTTAAACCACTCACTTTGGCAACCCTAATATTGCATGAGAACGAGACATATGGTGAGCATCATCATAGGAAAAGTATTGCCTCTGAGTCAAACAAATACTACTGGCCGTGGCCATCAGAGTGTTTTGCCCACAAAAGAAAGTCATGACGGATACAATTGACCAGGACTTAGATGCACTCCCCACAAATGTAGTCACACCTGTCACATAGAGACACAAGGAAATTGGATTACGACTGAGGGAAATTGCTGAATAGTTGTGTCCAATTTGAGTTGGTCTTTTATTCGTTTGTTTTCTTATAATTTATTTATTTATCTAACAAAACTCTTTTCTCTTTGTCATGGTTATATCAAACAAAAAAAAAATATGGATCAATTTGGACTTATTTAACCCATGTCAAGTTTTTGAGCGAGTGTCCTCCAAAAGGAGTGGTCTTTAATTTTTATCCTTCGTTTTTTAAATATTTGACTTCTGTTCTTGCCTTCATTTAATAAAACTTTTGTGACGCAAATACCCTTTCATCCCAAATAGCCTAAGCTTTCTTCTTCAACTCCTTTTCTTCTCTTCCTCAGCCACTTCATCCTCTTTTTTATTCTATCGTATGGTATTACTCTCTCCCAGCTGAAGGTTCTATTGACCAGATTTACGAGTCTACCTCCTCCATTCGAAGAAACACCTAATGCTATCCAAGAGTTGACAATTGCAACTAATACGTTCCATCATTATTTACGTAATTTTCTTAAATATTTTTGCTAATTGCTTCTGAAGATGCCGCCTTTTGGTCGTCAATTGCAAATCTTGAGTTGTTGTGGGCATTATTTTATTTTAGAGAAAACGTTCGGTTCTTATGCTTGTATGTTATACGTTCTAAAGTAGGTTTTAGATAAGGTTAAAGCGTACGATGTGGTTTATCCCACCCCTTTCAAGGGGAGACGTGCCTTTCCTCTCACATTGGTTGTTGACTGTAATCTTTACGGCTGGAACTCGAAGCAATTGAGAGGACCTTGCTACAAGTAAAACAAAAGGACCAAGGCCTTAATGATTACCAAACATCCCTGAGATATCTACCATCCATTTGGAGTTTCTTCACAATAGCCTCTGCTTTGGTTGAGTCGGCCAACTCCTGGATTTGATTTAAACACAACAACCATTTAACAAAAAATAATAAGAAAGCCATCAGGTTTATAATTCAAATTCAGTACAATCAGATGTAAAATCATTCACTATTAAATTCTTCTGGGGATAAGTAGCACATACCTGCTCCTGGACTATACGAGGGCCATCTCTTTTGCATCCCACATACATATAGATATCCCTCCCGGGAGATTTCACTTATTGATTGAAAATATGTTTCTGTTATTCTAGTTAGTCAAGTTAGGTCTTCATGCATAACTTTATATTCCAAAATTAGTAGCATAACTTTATATTTCAAAGCTAGTCAAGTTAGGCGTTAAGACATAACTTTATATTTCAAAGTTATTCAAGTTAGGCCTTAAGGCGTAACTTTAGATTCTAAAGTTAGTAAAGTTAGGCCTTAAGGCCTATTTTTATATTCCAAAGTTAGTCAAGTTAAGCCTTAAGGCATAACTTTATATTCCAAAGTTAGTCAAGTTAGACCTTAATGCCTAAATTTATATTTCATATTTAGTCAAATTAGGCCTTAAGGCATAACTTTAAGTGTCCAAGTTAATCAAATTATGCCTTAGGGAATAACTTTATATTCCAAATTTAGACAAAAAATTATATCCCAAAGTTTGTCAAGTTCTGCCTTAAGGCCTAATTTTATGTTCCAAAATTAGTAAAATTCTGCCTTAAGGCCTAATTTTATATTCCAAATTTAGATAAAATTTATATCCCAGAGTTAGTCAAGTTCTGCTTTAAGGCATAATATTATGTTCCAAAGTTAGTCAAAATTTTATATCCAAAAGTTCATCAATTTCTGCCTTAAGGCCTAATTTTATGTTCCAAATTTAATCAAGTTCAGCCTTAAGGTCTAAGAGTATATTTCAAAGTTAGTCAAGTTCTGCCTTATAACTTAAGGCAGAATGTGAGGCAAAACTAATTGAATTTTTATATAAAAAAATAAATTGAATAATAATCAAGCGAAGTTTGCCCTATTGAGCAAAACCTGTAGGTGTATATAATAAAAGTTATGCCTCGAGGCAAAATAGTTGAAAATAAATCTTGTCTTATTAATTAATAGCTTAAATTTAAGATTATACACATTAATGAACAAATTCACTGTTTCCACCACCAAATATCATAGCAATTACAATTGATTTCATCACCCACCATAACCAAATTCATTACCTACCACCAAATTCATTCTTCCACCACCAAAAATCACAGCACATACCATATATTTTTATCACCCATATTATTACTCCAATCAACAAAAACCAATTCAATTTCAAAGTGTTCTCCTGTATCCAAATGGAGTTCGTGACCCAGCAAAAGAAACAAAATGAGTTCTTCTCAATATGGTGACACTTTCATATTACAAAGCGCACGTGCTTAAATTATTTCCTTCAGATCTAACAATTTGAAGTTAGATGTTAGAGATAAGTTGATGGCAACATTTGAAGTCCATCACTGTTGACACGTCGAGTTCCTGGATTTGAAATCTAAAGGAGGAGAGAAGGATAAAGTTGGGGAAGAAGATGAACTGGAGAAGAAAACTAAGCTATGTGCGATGGGAGGGATAATTTCATCCACTTATCATTAACTTAAATGACTGAAGGATAAAAAATAAAACAATAAGATAGGAGGGACAAAGATTAAAGACCAGCCCAAAAGAAGGCGATTTGTGCCAATGACCCACCCACATCAGGCCAACTTTTCGATGGGCCGACTTGGGTTGTGCCCAAATTGACCATGCCTGCAGTAAAAAATATTGTGCAGATTGTCCTTCATATGGACTGAGTCTTTAATTTTTGGCCCTCAAATCTGTGGTCTTTAATTTTTGTCCCCTACTTCTCATTTAATGAAAAATTGTGGCCAAAGTACCCTTATTTGCGCATCTACGAAATCAGAGATTCGGGTTCGAACCCCAACAGAGTAAAAAAAAAAAATCACAAGGCAGGATTTTCATAGAAAATATGCTTATTCGGGGCAAAATTATGCCTCATGCCTTACGGCATAACTCTGTAGTATCCTACAGAACTATACTGGACAAGGGGTAAAGTTATGCCTTTAACTTTTATATAAAAATTATGTTTTAAGGCATAACTTCTATACAGAAACTATGCCTTATGACATAGTTTTATAGGATAACCTAATTTCTACAGAACTATATCTTAAGACATAACTTTACCCTGAATAGGCATAGTTTTCTATGAAACCTTGCATTGGGAATTTTTTTTTTCTCAGCTGGGATGCTACAAAAGTTATGTCTCAAGGCACAATTTTACCCGAATAGGAATAGTTTGCTATGAATTCTTGTCTTGCGGTTTTTTTTTTTTTTTTTTACTCTGCTGGGGTCCGAAACCAGAACGTCAGATATTTTCGGCCACTTTTTTAGCCGAAGAGCAAAAATTAAAGACCACCCCGAAATAAGAGTATTCCTGCGAATTGCCCTTGGCGGTATTGTGTACCTTTATAATCCTTAAGTTCTTGGTTTTACCAATTAAATTCGTCATAACTTTGAGGAAATTTGCATTTTTAAGAGACCTTGCTATTAAAATTGGTAAATGAACAGATTACATTCTGAAGCATGGCCACGGAACTATGACTAGTCAAGATATAGAAACAGATGACTCAAAGCATTCAACTGTTGGTCTTCTGTTATTGGACGACCTACAAATTAATGTTAATGCAATCAACCCAGAACCCCAAAATTGAACCCGTAGGTATTCTCAGAAACAAAGGCAGAAAACAGAAACATTTCTTCTCATATCACGGGACCATATGTTGCATCCAGAAACAAAAGAAATATTGAAGTCCTTATTGATATTTATCAGGAGACTTCGGTAATTAACGTACAATTATTTCCCCTTCTACATTAAACATGCTTAGGCATAGATAACTTTTAGAGCAATCTTAATTTCCTATTCAGCTAACTTCCTAAGGCGATAAATTAAGCATTGTTTCCAATCCTGCCGAGAGAAACACTAATCCTGCATATGTTTTCCTGTGACACTGGTTGAATTGTCCTACAGTAGGGAGCGAGAGTGAAATTTGAACCCACAATAAACATGAAATAACCAAATATATTTGACTAAATAAAACATACCATATCAGATGAATTTCCCCGAATGTCAAAAGAAGTATGCAGTAGTGGCGCTCTGAAGCTAAGTTGTCCCTGCAACTGCAATTCACTATGAGCTAACATGTACTAGCAAATTTGACCAATGGACAAAATTGATTCAACAAAATTACTAGGTTTAGGTCTTTGTATTCATACCGGTCCTTGAATACTTTGAGGAGAGTAATGACCACCATGGGGTGATATATAATTCAAGTTTCCCTGTGAGAGCGGCGAGTAAAAGGGAAACCAATAATTTAGTCCACTTCAAGTATCTTCTCATCATCAGGTTCCTAATAAAATAGTTGCCTTACCAGAACGTTTTGTGAGGCTTGATGATTGCTGTAATAGCTATCTTGTAACATAGAAAACGAACTCAACTGACCCTGAAAAAATACCAAGTCATTGAATGAGCTCTGTTAAGCAAATAAATTTTGTGGGCATGTGTTAAAGATTTGAATGCAGAAAAAGGATGCAGCACCAATCCATGAACGCTCTGATGAGGAACATAGTATCCGTCAATAGTTTCCATTCTGGGGCCTGGATTCTGTAGTCATATAAAGAAGGGTCAAAAGAGCTTAAACTCATGTAAATTGTGGGCTAGCCAGGGTTATCTTGTACCATTCCTTGTACGTGCCTCTGGGCAAGGAAAGCATCTTCATGAGTTGGTAGTTTTGAGTTTGATTGATCCTACAAAAGGACAAAACGGAATAAATATATGTAACCAAGCTTAGGACGTGTGTGCAAAAGATAATAAGCCAAAAGATATACCATCTCCAGGCTGCTATCTTGGATATCGGCAGATAGTACTTCAACATTAGATTGAACCTACAATACTTCAATTATTAAAACGGGATAATTATATTTTTGGACCGTTCAAAAGAATAATAGCCAGCAAATGTGTAGGTTTTGTATATGACGTATAAATCTACATATAATATACATATAGTATCTATAAAACATACATATAATATACATAATCAATGTATAGGTTTTGCATATTTTGGCTAGTGCCTGTAATTAGTTTGGGCCGATGGGCGAAAAATGAAAAAAATCCTATTGAAACGTCTCTTTTGGAACTATTACTTAACCTGCTGAAAAAAGAATTTATACTACCTTGCGCTTCTTCTGTACTTTCTTTCTCTTTGAGGACTTTGCCATGCTGCCACCTTGAATCTCTTCATCAACATTATGATTGCATTGAGAAAATGAAAAGTTAGAGACTGATGCACTCTTCACAGAGTTATTTGCATTGACACAATCATTCATGGCAGCTTTGAGTGCGTTTACAGCTGATTCATAGGTTTCCTGGGATAAAGATCCAACTTCCCCCAATTTGGCAGCAAGTTTGCAAAGATCATTGAGGCGTTGGGTCCTATAAAGAGGGTTGCTTGGAATCCCGCACGCTCTCCCTTCAATTTTTGCCTCCCGTGTCCACCGCTCTAATATATACACCGGTGGGATACTGGGGACACCAGATACTTTTAGAACCGTAACTGCATGTCTACAAAGAATACCTATATACTCAAAGAAATGGCATGAACAGACGATGCAAGATTCTCTTCCACCCCATGATACCATAAAACTCTGGTTCTTATCACGGTCATTGACTTTAAACAACTTTTCTGTTCCCTCTTCAACTTCATTCAGAATAGTGCAAGCAGCAACGCCAACAACCTCAGCTTGAAATTTCATGAATACCGAGTTTGTATAGACAGCAGACATTTGGTTCTCATAAGGGGAGAGAGTTTTTACTATAGGCTTTCCGTGACGTGTTTCAATATCAGCTTTTGCTTCCTCCTCATACATCCCATGCATGAATAGTTTGTATTGATCAATGAACCCTTTGAAAGTAGTCTCAGACGAAATATAACTATTGAAGAAGAAAGACACACTTTCAGACCGCTCAACTGTAGAGAGTCCGGCCAAGAAAGTATTCCTCATGTACACTGGAACCCATTTTGTTCGATTTTCAAACAATGATCGAATCAAGTCATCATCCCTCAGTTTGAATGAATCGGCCATTTTCCACCATCCTTTTTCAAATTCTTCTTCTTTAAGTGGCAACCACATGCATTTCTTCAACTTCTTTACAAAATCATCAGTATTACTTATCTTATTACCAAGATTTTGAGAAACTTTTCCCATTACATGCCACAAACAAAAACAATGTCGTGCGTCAGGGAAAACCTCATCTACTGCTTCTTTCAAGGAAATTTCATCATCGGTAATAACTACTTTAGGACTCTGGCCACCTACAGATCTAAGCCAAGTATGCATTAACCAAGAAAATGTTGATAATGATTCATCCCCGACCAAGGCACATCCAAGCAACAAAAATTGGAAATGATGATTCACCCCTATGATGGGTAAAAATGGGACTTTGTATTTGTTTCTGATGTAGTAGCTGTCCAAATAAATTACATCACAAAAATGGACATAATCATTTCTACCTTTTGCATCAATCCAGAATACATTTCTCATACGTTTTTCTTTGTCAAAGTCTATAGCATAGTAAGAATGAGGTCTCTCCGCTTGCATAAGAGATAAAGTATCAAGCAGCAGTTCCACATCCCCCTCGTCCAATACGAGTTGCAGTCCTTTTTTCTCGTAAACAACATTAGCCGACTGCTTACTTCTACCCTTAACAGAGTAATAAAAGTCATCCGGGCAAATTTCATGATTATGTTCCTTCACGAAACTATTAATATACCATTTTCCATCTTGCTTTCTTTTCACATGGATACTGGCCTTGCAATCAGTCTTGGGACATGATCGAGAACTACCACACTCGCGCTTTGCCCCAAATCTAGAGCACGCAATCTTCACATCAATAAATTTTCCCGACTTCTTTGACCTACGACTAGCCTTTATCGTGATGCCAAATCCCACTGACCTCGCATACTCCTTGTAGAAAGAATACGCAGCCTCCTTCGTTTCGAATTCCATACCTTTTTGTGGCTCACTGTGGGCTATACCCTTATCTATAACATCAACATCAACAATATCTATACCTGTCTCATTTCCACTTCCATCAACATTCTCTTCCACATTTTCTTTCCCGCCATGACTTTGAATTGAATCATTAATAGCACTTGTGCCCACATAATTATCTAACTTTTTGTCAAGCCCCAAAGGCGACCCCACAAGTTGGATTACACTAGGTATGTTGTTGTTGTTGTAAAACCCCGAAGGCAATTCAAGATCAATTTCCATAGAAGTAATAACTTAAATCTCACATATGCTCAATTGTACAAATCACTTTAACAGGCAATTACAAGATTTTCCCCTCACTAGTTATTTAAAATAAAATAAAAAACAATTCCTCCCCTTGTGCTACCTACTTTTATTCATTTCCTTGGTATACCTCAATACAAGTAAATCTAAGCAACTTTCCTTTCTTCTCTATGGAGTTAATTTTCTAATCTATTTCACTTCAGTAACTGAAATATATCTGAAAAAGAAAAAGAAAGATCAATAACAAGAAAAATAGTTCATAATGGGCATACAAATATCAACACAGCTAAATAAACCACAGCAAATTCAATTAAAAATTTCAGAATTAAGCAAAAAGAATTCAATTAAAGGACTAATCTTATACTAATTAATTTTGTTACCACATACTTGGGGTTTATTTTGGATCAAGAAAGCTAATTCAAGAATGACACATCCAATTAAAAAAGAATGATATTATGTGTTTGTGAATAGAAATAGTACCTGGGTGTTTGCCAAATTAGGGGATACTTTAAAGAAAAGTGTAAGTGAAGTTCATATCAGCCCTAAGCCCCTAAGGCCAAGCCTGATGGAACAAGACAAAGTAGCGCACTTTTTTATTTTATTTTTTAAATCTTTTGTTATGAGAAATGACGTTACTCCCTCTGTCCAAGTGTCTTGTTTAGTAAGTTTTCCAATTTTAATACTCTGAATGACAAGCTTAAGACCATAAATTAAAAAGTGTCATAATATACCACATATTCACATCAACGTTCTCATTCCCGCTACTTTCATTTTCTGAGCGTGTGAGCTTTTGTAACAACCTGTTTAGTCGTTTAGAGCATTTTACTCCTTTTTCCCCTATCCTTTATGTTGTCTCTTTTATGTATTTATGACTTGTGGGATAGGTGGCACGGTTCCCGAGGCGATCAGGTGAGTCTTGGTTGATTTTGAGGATTTTAGAGTTTTTTAAGTTGAATAAGCGAAAAGTTTTGACCTATAGTTTACTTTTAGGTTATTGCGATTCAAATTTCTGATAGTTCCGTTAGGTACGGAGCGTGATTTTGACTTAGTAGGGTCCTTGATTCGGGTCCCGAGGAGTCCGGTGGCGTTTTGGGTCATTGGTTGGAAGTTGGTTTTTTGTTGGAGTTGACTTGGGTCAACACCGGGTCAAGGAGACCTCTTTTGGAAAATCTGAGTGCGCAAGCGAGTTCGTTGCGTGTTTTATGATAGATGTGCATTTTTGATTTGTTTCCAGTATGTCTCGGATGAGCTTAGGGTGTTGGTTTAAAATTTGGTGACATTCTGGTGTACCCGCACCTGCGGGCGTAGGGCCACACATGCGGGTGCAGGGCTGTACCTATGGGCCCGCCTCTATAGGATTTGGTCCGCATATGCGAGTAATTGTGGCTTGGGGGTTGGCCGCATCCGCGGACCTTTCCCCACATTTGCGGAATCTTGGCGTTTAAGTTCTAACCGCATCTGCAGCCTTTTCTCTGCAGGTGCATGTTCGCACCTGCGAAGAAAGGGTCCGCAGAAGCAAAAAACGCTGTCAGTGGTATTAAATTCCCCAATTCGTGTTTAGCCGGAGAGCGAGATATGTGATAACTTCCGAGGTCTTTACTAGAGAGAGATGTGGTACATGGACTTCGCGAGTCCCCCATGGGTCATGACTTTGAGGCATAGCCTTAGCATGTGTGTACGGATTGGGGAGGTGGCCTGGGGGGCATTGCATTGCATTTACAATCATACATTATTCATTGACTGTCTTACTTGGCATTTTATACACTCTGTCTGATCTTGTAAAACATGTTTTGTGGCTGTGCTTGATCGCTCATCTTCTTTACTTGTTGATGTCTTCTCACTTATATGTGTTATCTAATCGATGTCGGCCTATGATGCCTACGAGTACTAGTGTTGTACTCATACTACCCTTGCTGCACTTTTGTTGAGTGCAGAGTTTGAGCCAGGATCCTGTTCGTGACCTCGAGAGTGACCCAAGGCCCTTCTTGTCGGAGATTCAAGGTGAGCCACTTGACGGATCACGCAGTCCTAATTTCCCTCCATTGTTATTTGTCTCTTTTTATGTCACAGACAAACTTATTTATGCATTTCTAGACTTTTCTTTTTAGTATTCCAGATGTTGTATTTACGTTAGTGCTCTTGTACGAATCTAGACCATATATATATATATATATATATATATGGTCTAGATTCGTACTATCCCAAAACATGGTATAGTTTCTCTTTCATTCCGCAATTATTTCTTTAATAATGTGCTTAAGGGAAGGGTTCGCCCACCGAGGGGTATAGTGTGGGTGCCCTCATGACTCGCGATTTGGGTCGTAACAGCTTTTGACCGGCCAACACTCGCCCCATAAAACATAGTTGATCCGACATCCACTTTATAAAACTTACATTTAAGTCTCGGTGGCACATTAGGGTTATTTTTCTTAAAAAATAGTTCTATTAATAATAATGATAACTCTAATGTGATAACTTTATAAACATATTTCAATGCAGCTAATACAAACATAATTAATAAATATAAAGGTATATTTTATAACATAGTTTTAAAAGATTATCTATTTAGATTGTAAATAAATTTTAATTAAGAAAATACTCCTTTAGCGATAATAACAATTCATTTATCTATATAGCCAATAGAAAATAAGAAATAAGTGAAACTTAAATCAAGACACACACTTATTTAATGCATGTACTATTAAAACAACAATCATAAAAATTAGCATTGGATTTATTCATGAAAGGATTATGCTACTTATAATGTTATTGAACTTAATAAGTGTTAATTGTGTCCGCCGTACCATGTCTCCTTTCTAGCCATCCTAAGGACTTCCTGTGATATCTTTTACATTGTTACGTGGCATGAAGCTATGTAATATGTCCTTAATGATTTAGAAAATTATGAGTGAACCAGAAAACACTATTTAAATGTCTTTCTAGCTAGAGAGGTTGCGCAGTTCTAAAAGCAGTTCACAAATTGTGGGAATGGATACAAGTCCTCTATGTATAGTGTGTCATATTTGGAAGGAACGGAACTGGAGATGTTTCTGAGTAACTATCCTGAGCTTAGTTGAAATTTTACTTGTCTTAAAGCTTTATTCTTAGGTATAACATTTGCAGAAGTGTGCTACATGATTTCCGGCTGTTCTTTTTCTCATATTTTACCACCCACATTGGGTCCATCACCAAGGGAACTTATTAACAAAATTCTACGCCTCGAACTTGAACTCAAAAATCGTTATTATTCCAAATGTATTATTAACGCTATTTCTTCCCCAAGTTTCTGCCAATAATTTATAGCAGCTAAAGCACTATATTATGGAACTAATATGAAAGCTACTTAAAGGAGAAATTCAAGTGCCTACAAGCTCTAAATGCATGGAAAGTGGAGACACAAATATTAAACATATAATGATTGTCAACGTTGTTACCAGAAAGATGAAACAAATTTCCGTCCATAATTTAAGCCAATTTATATAATTATAAGCATAACTTATTTAACATTTCTTAATTTGTCCGTTTGAAGAACAGTTATTTCATTGCAGCACTTTCGCGCTCCCAAATTCAAAAGTAAAATGGACAAAAAGCCAAAAATCACTATAAGGAGATGACTTTTTGGATTCCCTCCCCATGCATCACTATAAAACTTAAACCTATCAATTGGGTTGGGTCGCCCGGGCCCAACCCACCTAACCCGGTCCGGAACGGAACCCGGTAAGAGGGATAGTGGGCTGGGCTAGTGGAACAATTTAGGGGGTTGGGCCAGATATGCCATGTAGCCGGGTAGCCCGGCCCACCATCAAGCTCAGGTCTGGCCCACCGCTGCACAGGCCCCGACCCAATTTGAATTAATTTTTTAAAAAAAAAACATAAATTGGTAGTTTTTGAAAAATGATTACATATATATGACAGTGTTAATTGATATTAGTTATGGCATATCAAATATTTACTTGCATAACAGATTCTAGTATACGAGAATCAATCCTATATTAGATCCACATGCTTTCCATTTTTCTTGCCTATTTTTAGGGATACTTGTAAAATTTTGGAAGTTAATTAAATAAGTCACTCAAATTAGCTATTTTATTGGGAGATGATTCCAACTCACCGTTAACCATTTATATTCTTTTGTGTTTTTCCTTTTTTCATAGTTTATCTTCTTTTATATAAACACATCATAAAAAATAATAGAATATTATATATATATTACTGGAGAAATTTTAATCCTAAATTATAGAATGCTTTTCTCATAGTACACACATAATATATAAATATATACATTGAATCTTTCGCGATGGAAATGCACTCTTACCCCAACTTTCCAACATGGGGGGCTAGCTTGCTTCCACTGGTGGTAGGCGGGAGAGTGTTATGTAAAAAGGACCAAGGAGGATCCTATCCTAAAGGAGAAGGAGGAGGAGCAGGACTCGCTTTAGGGGCGGAATCTAATGATTATGAGATAAGCAATGAGACATATATAAAGGAGAGTACTTAGACAATTCACTTTGAGTATAGGGAAGTCTGCTGGTACGAATTCCTTAGGTGTATTACGGTTCTTCACCGAGGGGGTGGATCAAAGCGATTGCAGCGAAGAATTGATCTGAAACGAAGCACTTTGTATGTATATATATGCAATCATAACAAATTTACAACAAAAATATACCAAGAGTATGTATGTATTATATATATATATATATATATATATATATATATATATATATATATATATATATATATATATATATATATATATATATATATATATATATAAATTATACTAAACATAGAATAAAGTTACGTTTACAATTACCATGAATATGCAAAGTTATTCTAGAATTATAAGCCAAATACATAGGCAACCACTGAACTTGTCACAATTTTCCATTTAGACACTTCAACTAAGGGCACCTATTAGGCACTTGCAATATATTCAGAATGTGCCAATTGAGCACCTTATTGCAGTTTTCCAGAAAAAATAAAGTTTGTGAAGTTAACATGCTGCTTATGTGGCAACAAACAAATGAACATGCAACACGTGGCTTTTTTTCCTTTTTTGTTCTTTCTTCTTCACAGTTAATTCCCCCGACGCCTTTTCTTCATTTTCCGCATAAAACTTATCGAAGTTCCACCACAAACTACACAAGTAATACTGCCGATTCTTCATCTTCAAGGAAACAATACTAGTACCTCTTACTTCTTCTTTTTCTTTTTTAGTTTCCGACCCCATTAATTGATGTTTCAGTCATTTACTTCTTCAAAGCCACAGATTGCTTCCGAGATCCTCTCCTCTATTTCCCCCACCCAATCCTACAATTTCTTAATTTTCAACCTTAATTAGTATGACCAAGCGACCATGGTTCCAATATTGACATCGGGCAGGATTTATTGAACTAAGAGCAACTTCTAAAAATCGAGCGAAAAGCTCACTGTACAGCTGCTAGAATGCTAGCAAATCATCAAAGCAAAGACCTCTGAATATCTCAAATTATCAGCATTAAAATTGATCTCCCAACTAACAAACACATGTTGTTATACTCTAATGATGTGTTCTTTCTTTTGATTAGCTTTGTATCTCATGTTTTGGTATTGAAAAAATAAAAGAGAAATAATGGTGGAGACGGTGGTGTTGAAGGGTTAAAAGTTTTAGTGGAGATGGTGATTTTTGGAAAATACGATTTTTTTTTATTAGAAAAAAAAAATTGTTTGGAAGTTACACCAGTTCACACGCCTAGCAAGAGTTAGAGCCACATTCTCTTGCCATGTCATCATAAGGTGCTCAATTGGCACATTCTAAATATACTTCAAGTGTTTAATAGGTCATGCCCTTAGTTGAAGCGTCTAAATGGAAAATTGTGACAAGTTTAGAGGGTTGCTTATGTATTAGGCCAAAATTATAAGGTGAATATAACATTTATATTACCATACATATATTATATATACATATTACATTAGATAATTATACACAGTATAAGTCATGTATATATTTAATAATGATTATGTTAAATGATATATAAATTAAAACAAACAAGCTTTAAGTGAAAACATGAAACAAACAAACTACCATTGCAAAATGAAAACATACAAACTTGAAATTTGAAACTTGAAAGTTGAGTCTTGAAACTTGAACCTTAAAAATTGAAAGTTCAAAATTCAAATTCTGACGAAGAGTTGCATATGCATTTGGGTACTTATGATCCAAGTGACTGACCAAAATATTGACCGGTCCATATCCCGGTCCGGACCTATGGTTCATAGTTCGTCGACCAATTCTACATCGAATCGTATCTTCTTCTAATTTATCATAATGCCTCCATACTGGATGCATTCCTTGAGCTAGAGGAGGAGTAGGATTGTCATTATCCATTAAATTTAAATTTGAAATTTGAACTTGGAAGTTGGAAAAGAGAGAGAGAGAGAGAGAGAGAGAGAGAGAGAGAGAGAGAGAGAGAGAGATTTAGATGAGTAAGGAATTGTGAGAAAATATGAAGAAGAATGAATGGTATTTATAGATTGAAAATAGGGTCAAAGTATAATTTTAAGGAGCTTGATGGTTAGAATAAAGTTGGCAACCACTAGATTTTTAAGTATCAAACTTAATAAATTTTAGTATACTAATTTTTTTTTTAAATAATTAAAATCCGGCCCGGCCCAGTTAGCCCACTCTGTACCCCTACTCAGGTAGGGGGCTAGGTCGGACACCCTTTCCCCTCCTCAAACCCTGCCCCCAGCCTAGCCCCTTCTAAAGATTAATTCATTCAAATAAAAATTTCATGGACAATTAAAAGTATCGCCTTATATTGTCATCACATTAGGAATGTAGTAAATTTTCTTTTCAATTTTGTAAGTTTTTAGTTAAAAGGCATTAGAAATCTGTCTGATATTTTAGAATTTTGAATTTAACTGCTTAAATCTTAATATATGTCAATAAGATTTTTATAATAAAAATCAAGGTATTGTATTGTAATACATGGCTGACATTTTATTAACTTGAATGAACATCCAAGTTATCTAATAAGACATGTGATACTGAGTTTTTGCATATCAAGATGTAGAGATGATCAGTTACACAATAATAGCAAAGTTTTTGGGGGCCTGAATATTGGGGGCCTAAAGTTGATGCTTTAATTGCCTTACCCTCGAGTCACCCATGCTAATGATTCATATAAATGGGAGGAAAGTATTTTAGACTAAATGTGCAGATTAATATCTATACCTCTATTTAACTTGTCAACGTTAATTTCTTTGTATTTTTTTTCTTCCTTTAAATTTATGATTTACTCCATACTTGACTCCTCTTGCTCATATTGCAGATTTTTAAGAGTTTTTACTTTCAAAAAAATATAACAAGTAACCTTTAACAAATTTCTTTTTTTCCTTGTCACTTTTACTTTACTTGCATAGGCTTTGTATAACATAAGGAGGTAGACCTAGATACCCAAGAATCTATCGGTTCACGAGAATAATGATTTCATTAGCCTTAATACATGGCATCCTTGTAGGTATAAGCCTTGATAAGGTGGTCTATCTACTATTAGGAGGAAATGATGTTACATGTGAGGACATGGTGTACCAAGAGCTTGATTTACATAGAAGTTGCAAGACTCTTCTAGAGATGGATGACAATACACTAAGTAGCATGGAACAAACATTTGAATATACAATTCAGGGAGATGACATACAGTTGTGCGAAAACGGCTCCAATTTACAAGCGGATATTAGAAATAGGGCAAAATTTTGCGAGTTAATTACCCAAAGACGAATTGTCGAGCCAATTAGAACTTCATGGATGAAATCGCTGCTGGATTTTCAACGATAATAGGTGGATTACAAGAAAGTCTTTCTTTAAGTGATATACCACCATGAACTGGACCTACTCCTACAATGCAACACAAGCATATGAGCAAATGAGTGTGAACATCACACAAACTTAGATGGATTTGAACAAAATAATAATGAACCACAGTGGTTCTAGCAGGTCAGTTTACATATTTAATGATGCATTTATCTTCGATTTAGATTGGTAAAGATGAATTTCAATAATACTAAAGAGACCTTGTATCCTATTCAACAGATGGTGGATGGTATGTCCAAGGAAGAGATAAGCAGGTTACTATTCTATTGGTCTTCTTTGTACAATGTGCCTATTGAAGGATTTACAAGTCTCCCTATGAAGTTCCTTTTCATAAAGATTTCTGGAGAAATTGATGGCATTCCTAGTTCTCATTCATGTTATTTTAGCTTATCAATGACTAAATATTCATCTTTTAGCGTGATCGTAGAGAGATTTACTCCATATTTAACAATTCCTAATTATGAGGGATAAAATCAGAAAACGTTTCTTTCACTCTAATAGGCAATTAATCCAACTTCTCTATAGCCAACACTTCATTTATTTATTAATTTTCCGCTAGAACCAAATATCGAGCTTAGCTTTGGGTGACTGATGAGAAAGAAAAAACGTATCCTGGGGAGTGAAACAAATTTGGGAAAAAATAAATTCCACCAAAGGTATTTTTCCCTTTTCGAAGTGCCTAATTACAGTTACAATTTTGAGTTTTAATGTTGACTGGCGCATGGGACTCACCCTTTACTTGGGAATAGAGAGGGGAAACCTAGCATGTCACAAGAGCGAGGCGAGGGTTGGAACCCTACTGCGAGAGGGACGCCTCGCGAGCCGCGGCTTTCAGCTCCTCCCTCTTCTTTCATTCAGCGACTGGGTACGCACTTCGCCATGAAAGATCTTGGTGATCGGAAAATCCCTCTCCGCTTTATTAAACTCTTCTCTTAGGCGTTAAAAAAATGCCACTGATTACTCAAATGTCCATTTTTGAAGTCACGGTTTATTTTTTTTTTTTTTACAACTATAAAAATTTCTTTACATAAATATAGCATCAATAATATACCATACAATTAATTGGAGTGCAATTTAAATATAACTTTGATTCTTCCATATTTAACAATTCCTAATTATGAGAGATAAAAATCGAACTATTTAAGCATTTCTTTCACTCTAATAGGCAATTCCAACCAAACGTTGTATTCCAACTTCTCTGAAACCAACATTTTATTTGTTTTTTTTCTCAAGAACCAAATATCTGAATTTCATAAGTTGGGGAGAAAATGGCCAAATAAGACCCCCAACGTTTAATCAAAATCGTAACTACACACCATACCTTTGCAGGGTCTATTACCCCCTAAACCTTTTTAAATGGAATATATTGCTCCCTAAAATGTCAATCCTAGCTATGTGTTGGAGAGTGAAGTACACACGCCTAACAGTTGTACATTTAATTTTTTTTAAAAAGGTTTTTAAATATTTTTTTCTTATTCCTTTTCCATAACTCTCTCTCTTCTGTGAACCCAACATAACAATCCTCAACTCCCCCCCAAATGTACACACCACTGGCGGACCACTACAATACGCTGCCTGTTGACACCTAATTTTGACTCGCTGTGCTTAAAATTAACGTTTTGAGGCCCTGATTCGTTAAAGAGCACGAAATACCATTTTTTTTTTTACACATTTTTACATTTTTCGACAATTTATTGATGATTATCCTTATTTTAGGAATTTTATCAATTTATTGTCATTTTCAATAATCATTATTTTACACATGTACAACGTAATACTACCATTTTTTGTGCAGTTAATAATCATTTATTAATTTTATAGCACGTATATTTTGATATCTTATGCATTAGTATTTATATTTTATACATTCATTATTATTTGTACATATATTAGTTAACTATATTTTAGTACAGTCCGTCAGTACGCAGAAAAATCGAAGCAATTAATCTTAAACGCGGAGAAAGAATTCGATCAAGTCAAGGTCTTGTCACTTTTTTTTTTTTTTTTTTAAACGGTGACATTTGAAGTGATGGGTTGAGTTCTTCATCTATTGGTTAATAAATTTTTATACACGAGTTAAAAGGGTTAAAGGGGACAAAGGGGTGCATTCTTTTATTTTTGGATAATAAATGGGGTCATTTTATATTATAAGTAAAAGGGAGGGGGCATTTCTATTTTTTTATGTACGTAGTTTCAGATTTTTGTTTATAGTCTTTTATTTTTTTTTCAATTTTCTCTCATGAGCTCAAAGGCTTCTTCTCCTCTTTCAACAGCCTTCTTCTTCACTATCATCTCCGGTGAGTTCACCGGAATCCGGTGAACACCGACAAACCAACAGCCCACAACACTACTATTTTCCTCTCCTCTTTCCCACTGCTTCGCAACCAGCCACACCATCACATTCTCACTACTCTATCTCATCTCCCTCTTGCTTTCTATCATTTTGCCGCTGCCGGATTTGATCACTGGATAGTCTGCGACGATGAATCACGACCCCCTAAACACCACCGCAAGCATTTCCCCCCTTTACTACTCCGATGAGGAGCTTATAGCTCAGGTAAACCGGAGCAGCCAACGACGACGCCGCTGCTTCCCTCTCCTTTGTTCCTTGAGCTCCACCACAATGCTTCGATCATGGATTTACCGCTGTTAGGACTCAATCAGATCTGGCCAGAAAACTTCTATATCTTTTATTTTATATTCTTTATACACTTTTAATACAACACACATTTTATATTGTTTCGTATACACTAATACACATTTTAGTTAAGTTAAATCCACATTTTTGACGTTAGGTAAATACTAGGCTGTCCATTTACAAATCTTTCATTTTTTAAAGGCATTATATCTTTTTCACTCATTTTTTTTTATATACATAATTCCTTATACTTATTTTTTACCAAAATTTTTACTATCCTTTTGTTCCTTATTCTTTTGATAGGATATTCATTAAATGAACACTCTTTTTAACTAAACGGTTGAAACAAGTCAGATCAACTTCACTTTTCTTATTAATTTTGTCATATAAACTCTTTACACCAATGAATATTCGTAGATTATTTTTACATTCTTTATGCACTAATATAGCTAGTTATACAATTCTTTAGACATTTTTATGTTTGATATACACTCTTTTATACTTGAAACATGTTCTTTATATGTTTAATATACATACATTCTTTTAATATACATAGACACACATTATTTATATACTTTATATACCTATTTTTACATACTCTTATATTTTTTATACATCTTCTTTTATATAGTTGTGTATATATTATTTACACCAACTGATATAACTTTTGTGGCAATCGATATATACTCATTTTACTAACAAATACACTACTATCGAACGAGGTATGTTTTCTTTACAATCCTTTATACATTCCTATCGATATACATTCTTTATAAATATTTGATACTTGATATACATATATTTTTATACACTGTATATCCTTAGCATAGTATCACCTATTGTAGCTTTTCATGAAATCACAACATTTTAATAACAGGTAATAATGATGATAAACAGATAAATAATCCCTCTCTAGTGTTCAGTTAAACTAAGTTTAAGGACTGTCTTCGGACAGGCTCTAAGGGATGCTTAATACCTTCCTCTCGGGGTAAATAAAATCCTTATCTAGAATCTCATAGGTTTCGTGGACTAAAATGGAGTAGACACACAAATACACATAGGTTTCCTGTTTTTCCTTAAAAATAAGGTGACGACTCTAACCTTTTTTAAACCAGTTAGACGAACCGGGAAGTTGCAAACTATCTTGGACCCGTTCAAAATAGGGGGCAACACTGCCCCCGACCACTCCACCCCCTGACTCTCTCTCTCTCTCCCCCTCAGCTCTCTCTCTTTCTCTCTCTCTCCCTCTTCTATATTTTTCATGCGTTGCCGCCACTGGTCAACCGAAATCTGGTGACATTAGATCTTGCCAGAATTTCAGCAACACTACCTTCATCTTCGTTTCTCTCGTCACTCTCCAGGAGGAAATAAGGCCAGTTAAATAAGACGGAATCTAACGATTTTTGCCGGAAAAGAGGAGATCCGGCGAACTCCATTTATGCCGACCCCTTCACTATAGTCTCACCGACCCCTTCACTATTGTTTCAAATTTTGTTTTTATTTCTGATTATGTGGGGGTAGAGTTTGCAATTTTCACCAGTTTAATGTCCAACTACTTTTTTTTGCCACTAATCTAACTCATATTTTCAATATAAATAATGAAGTCTAACTTTTAGAATGAAACTTGGTCACTTTATGAAATTCTTATGAGAAAAAAAAAAGAGCTCAAATAGATCTAAAAAATAAAAAATGATGATAGAAAAGGTTTTAAAATGGTGGTATTATGATGGTAGTGTGTAATTGTTGTTTCTATTGTTCTGGAACATGGGTCTTTCAATGGTGAGGAAGAAAAGCTAAGAAGAAATTTTGAAAAAAGGAGAAAAAAAACTTTAAATTGCAATGATAATTAATTAAGTGTAATTAAATGTGAAGGACCCAATTAAAAAATGACACCTGTATAAGTTAACTAGATTTAAGGTTTTTTATGCCTCTCAGTTGCCTTTGTGCCACCTCAGCACCTAAGGCTGAGTATATTCCATTTTAAAATACCCAGGGGATAATAGGACCCTCGCAAAGGTATGGTGTGTAGTTAAAATTTCGGTCAAACATTAGGGGCTCATTTGGCCATTCATTAAGTTTTGTTTTTATTTACCGAAAGTCACTATTCATTTTTATTCACAAAAATAAATTAATTTTGTTCCACCTATCACGAAAGTAAGATTGAGAGGATTTGGAAAAATCCTGCCTAAAATGTGAGAGAAATAACAAATATATCCCTTATGTTTGAGGGTAGATTGAAAATTACAGAAATTTACTCGTCTTTCATCTAACAAATTCTTCCACCTTTCTGCAATTATACTACCATAATATTAAAAAGAAAAAAAAAAGAAAAAACTAAATTTACAATGCGATGAAAGATGTGATCCTCTCCATAAGTACATTGAAGAAGGATAATTACACCAAGAGAGAGATTCTCACAAATATATTTAAACACTATGCAATTCGCAAAACAATCCAACTTATGGTTGAAAGGTCGTGTCTCGCATACTAATAAGTTGTAATTGAATATTATTATATGAGAAGTGGTGAATATGACTGAACGTGTATTTAGCATGTATGAAGGACAGCCAAGTTGGAATTTATTGAAGGAAGTAGTATTGTAAAGTAGTTTAGGGACTTAAGTGTAAGTTCTCTATACTACAGGTAGAAATGTACACAAATTAAGTAAGTTAGTTAGGAGTTAATCATTTCATTAAGTTAGTTAAGAAGCATTTAATTACACTGCTTATATATTGTAAACTGTGTGATTAACACAATTAGATTGAATGAATACACAATCACATAGACAAATATTCTCTCACTACAACTTCTTCTTCATCATCTTGATTTAGGGTTTTTACCCATTCTTTAATCAATATTCATGGTATCAGAGCTAGAGAGATTCTAGTTCAATTCTTTCCGTATTTCTTCTTCTCTGTTTTCTACGAATTCATCAATGGCAATTACTGAGCCTGAAGTTGCTGCAAATGGGTCGAACAATTAATGTCGACAAAGCTCAACTGGAAGTCAGGGTCCCGAAATCTATTACAATTACCCACTTTTCTTGCATTTTTCAGACGTAAGTGAGATTCAAATCATTACATTTCAATTAACAAGAGTTGAGAACTTTGTAATTTGGCACAGTTCAGTGAAAATTTCTCTATTAGGAAGAAACGAGATTGGGTTGGTACATGGTACATGCAGTAAGGATCAATTCCCAAAATCATTGGGAAAGAATCAATGCGATCGTACTTTCTTAGATAATGAGTGTTGTATCCAAAGTTTACTGGGTGGTATCATGTACGCCACAAATGCACGGTGGTGTGGAATGAATTGAGTGAAAGATTCAACAAAGTTGATTGTTCAAGAACATACATTGTGCATAAAGAAATTGCTACACTATCTCACGGTATTGCATCAGTCTCGACTTATTTCTCAAAATTAAAGAATTTATGGTAAGATTTTGAAGCCTTAATTCCCACTCCTACTTGTAATGACAAGTCTAAAGAATTTCAAGCACACTTACAAAAACTGAAAATGTTTCAATTCTTGATAGGGTTGAACGATTCATATCAACAAGCTAGAAGTCAGATTTTATTAATGAGTCCCATGCCATCTATAAATCAAGCCTATTCTATGATAATAAGTGATGAAGGGCAGTCTGTAGCTGCTACATCTGGTGTTCTGGCAGTAATCCTGCATCTTTAGGTGTCCTAAATGTTCTTTAATATCTCTACTAAACACTAGTATATCATCCACATATACTAATACAAACCTTTTGTATTCTCCAAATATACTATCCATTTTTCTTTGAAAATTTGGCGGAGCTGTCTTTAATCCAAATGGCATTACTAACCATTAGAAATGTCCTTCAGGACAGGTGAATGCTGTCCATTCTATACTTTCTTCATGCATTCGTACCTGCCAATATTCTGATTTACAATCAAATTTGCTAAATATTTTCTTTCCTTGTATTCTAGTTATTAATTCTGGTTTGTCTGGTAACTTATATCCATCTGTTCTAGTATTATCATTAAGTCTTTTATAGTTTATTACCATTCTCGCTTTTCCTCTTACTATTTCGCTATGATTTCTTACCAGAAATGCTGCAGATCTATGTTTAGAAGTAGATTTCTGTATTACTCCTAAGTCCAGTAGTTCTTTTATTTGTACTTTAAAATCTTCTACATCTTGATTTGTTGCTTTAATCGAAGCTGTTTTAATTTATAATCTGGATTTATTATATCCAATTTACATACAATCCGATCATTTTTCCAATGTTTTAATGGTTTTTCTCCTATAATTTCTATTTCATCTAGTATTTTTATTATATTATCTAGGTCTTTTTGATTTTTTATTATTCCTATTCTTTCTATTCCTGTTTTAAAATTATATAACTCTGTCTCTATGTCTATTAAAGTATAGTCTTTTTCTAATGAATCCTCCTCTCCTAGAATTTCTTCTTCTTCTAGAGTTAAATTTTTTATTTCTGGCTTGTCGTTACAACATGTATTATTTTCTTGACATTCTTTACCACAATTATCTTTTTTCTTTTGCAGGTTAATTTGGTCTGTGGTAGGGATCTTCTTATGACGGATCCTGGTTTCAGTCTTACAGACTTGTACTGGTGTATGAGTAATATTTTTTAAGAAAATTACTCCATCTCTTGTAATCATACAACTGCCATTATTATGTAACATAAAGTCTAATCCTATGACAAAGTCTACATTTATATTAAGGTCTCTTACCCATATTTTATCCATTTTATAGCTTGGTTTGTAAAATTCTGAACATGTATTTATAAAGCTAATGTAGGCTTTATGAACATAATGTCTATATATGTTATGAGTTCCATCCATTTGCATTGCTGCAACTGGTTTTTCTAGAATTTTTATTAAATTAGGTGAAACTATTCTTTTATTTATTATGCACTTTGTGCATCCTGAATCTACTAATGCTAATGTTTCTATCTCATAATCATCTATTTTAATTTTTGCAAGTACTTTTATTATTCCTAATTTTTTATCTTCATTACATACTAATGTTTCATGGTCTTCTATACTCATTAATTCTGCTTGAGAATTTTCTGGTATTGTTCTTAATAGTTTAATTATTGGTTGTATATTTGATAATCTTATTTCTTCGTCTTCACTATCTATTTCTTTTTGTTTTCCTTTTTCTAGGTTACATAATCTAGTTTCTAATTCATTTATTCTTGTTTCTAATGTTATTATTCTTAGATTAGTAGTAGGGTCTTCAATTTTCTTATGAGTTGTCTCTTTATTTATTTTTGTTTTAAATTCTTTTTCTATACACATTGTACATCCTTCTATATAACAATTTTTACATTTAGCTCTTTTGTCTCTACTAGGATACCATTTACAAAAAAAACATGCATTACTATCCAATCCTTTATTTCATTCGAACTCATGGTTACAGTCTTCTGCTATATTTGCTAAATTATCCATTGCTTCTAAGTCTAGATTTTCTAATCCGATTTCATTAATTAATTCGTCTGCTTCTGAGTCTGTTTTGATTTTTTCTTCAGTGTCTACGCTTACTATAAAATATATACTTTCTGTATCTGACATATATTCGGCTACATTTATTAATGTTTCTTGAAAATCTTCAATTAGCTGAGAATTTCTTGTCTTATTATTTATTCTTTTTGGACATGTATTTGCTAAGTGCTCTACACTCCCACAAGTAAAACATTCTAATTTATTTTTATAATTCCTTTCTAATCGATATTTTCTTACATGCCTATTTCTGTCTAAATAAGGTTTTCTAGCTGCTGATTTTCTAAGATAATATTTCTTTCTATTATATTGACGATAATTTCTACTATAATGTGTTCTGTATTTTTTATGCTTTTTCTTTTTGTAATTGTCTTTATCATAGCTTTGTGTAGTATAAACTACGCTTTTACAAAAGTTCATTTCATATTGTTTTAACTGTTTTTGTATCTGTCTATGAGTACATTTTTCTTGTAGTATATCCATTATATGTTGTATTCTATGTCCTATAGACCATTTTAAATTAGGATTCTGCACTACCCCATCTCTCTTATTCCATCTATCTTCTATTTCTCTTCCTAAGGCTCCTGGTAATTTATTAAATAATTTTTTACCTAATTCTTGATCAAATGCATTTCCACTAATAGTACAGTAGTAAAAATAATCATTTAAAAATTTCTTAATATGAAACCAACTACTTATGCTTAGTTGTTCTAATTTTATTACCGTATTTCTTTGTAGTACTAATAATCCACTATTTGGATCTTCCCCTGTAATTAAAGTATGTATTTTATTAGTAAAATTATATGGGTTTGCTCCCATGGATACCAAGTGTTGAAATTCCATCGGAAAATTTTCTTTATAAGCTTCCCATAAAGCTTTGGCTGATTCTCCTAAAAAGGTTTCTAAATATTTATACATTGTTTCTGCGTCTGTATCACTATATGTTTTTATATAGTCTGCTACTACTATTCCTTTCCAAAGATCTATTACTGAATTCCATCTTTGCGGATCATGTGCTGTTATATTTAATATTTTACCTTTATTACCTCCTTCTTGAAGAATAATGGGTTCTTCTATGGATATTCTTTTTCCTGATGGTTTGACATTATCTAAGGGTTCTCATGCTGTTCTAAAAACTCTTCTTCTAGGTACATTTCCTGTACTAGTATCTACAGTGTATTGTTCTCCCACCGTTGTTTTTTGAAACGGGCTAGAACTAGACGCGCTAGATTCCATTAATTCTTTTTGACTTATTATTGAGTCTATCTCTATTTCGTCGTCATTATATTGCATATCTTCTAATATTTTATCAAAATCGTCTGATTTCTTTTGGTGTATCTGTTCTACTCTATATCCCGAATTATCAGTTCGGGCTTCACATAATTTAAAGTGACTTATGGTTTCTTCTATTGTTAATTCTTCTAACTTACATCCTTTACATCTAAAAAGCATATTTTCGTTTTCTTTTTGAAGTCTTTTTGCTTCTTCTATAGCTATGTCTACCGCAAACTCGTCTTGTATTAGTTCTATATTCATAAAAGTTGTTTCTGTAATTTCATTTTCGTCTAAAGTACTTTCTTCTTCTATGTCTTTTTGTGGTGTATAATTATAATTAGTAAAACGTACAGATGTATCTCCCTTAGAATTAGTGTACATGAGATGAGATTCTGGCTGTAGAATCTTTTTTCTATTAAAATCTTCTAGATTCCATTCCATCCCTGCATATTCTTCAGGATTTATTTTTATAGGCTTTATTAGTCTTATTCCTCTGTTTCCCATTACTTCTACTACATCTTCTACCTTAATTTTAATTTTGTATTACTATTATTAGCCATTTTTCCTAGAAATCCTACGCATATTAATAAATTATTACCGTCACACATCTCTTCATATCCCTTGGTTTGTATTCCTATTTTTATGTGCTTTCCAAATTCTGCTAAATTCATTATAAAATCCGGGCTAATATAAAATATTCCTCCATTATTTGTCATGTCCACTTCCGTTAGTCCTATTATTGATTTTTTCATGTCTGACCATCTATCGTCATAAATTACTATTAAAACTTTAGTTCCTAAGTTCTTTCTAGTTAATCCTTTTAATCCTACTACTATTAATCCCATATGCATTAAACTTCTTCTAGTATTTTTTATTTGTCTTACAGCTATTGGATCTATTAAACTTATGGTAGTAATTTTAGTTCCTATGGCTGATAGTTGGTCTTCTCTATAATGTCTATATAATTGGGCTGTACTTGAAAACTGTCCTATATTATATAGAGTTTTTGGATTTAATAGTTTTAATTGGTTTTGTTGGAAAATTTGTATATCTCTATCTACTTCTATTACCTCACTTAACTGTTGATTGTTTTCTTCTTGGGTTCTTCTACTTAAAATTCTTGATAAGAAATTATTACCTATTCTATTATCTGAAAAATTTACTCTTTGTCTTTCTTGCCTTTCTGATCCTCCTTCGTTTCTTGGTCTAGTTGAAAGAAGATCCATTTTTGTGGTTTTCTAAGTGCTTTAACTTTTTCTTTTTGAGGTGTTATTTCTACCTTTTTTAATTGGTCTATTAATTCTTCAACTTCTTTATTTTTAAACGTCTCTTTATTTTTTTCCTTTTGTTGTTCAGTTAGCCACCAAATGCGTTCATCTAATAATTCTAACCTTGGTATTATTATTTCTATTTTCTTTATTATTTCTAGTATTAATGAGATTATAGTAATATTTTGTTGTAGTATTATTTGGTCCGATTTAGCGCTGGGTATATAATCTTTATAGTCTGCTGGTAAAGGTATAGACTTTTCTATTAATTTTGAGGCTTCTTCTTGAGCTAATGTTGGTCTACTCATGAAAGAGTGATTTCTTTTAGTTCTGCTACTGTCTTTTTTAATTCTCTAGTGTCACTGGTTAAAACTTCTACTTGTTGCGTTATTTTAGAGATTATGTGGGTTGTTTTTAGTTCTATTTCTTTTGATTTTTCTGTAATAACTTTAACTAACTTTTCTATTTCCGTTTTTGTAGGTAATTTTTCTAGATTAAATGTATTAACTAGAATCTGGATTTTCTTTTCTAATTCTAATTCTTGTATTTTTAAGTAATCTAGGTTTTGTTCTAATTTTTCAAAGGTTTTCTTTTGCTTAGTCTGAAATGCAGCTACCACCTCTAATATTCTAGTGATATCTTTAATATCAGCCATAGGAACTAAAATTACTACCATAAGTTTAATAGATCCAGTAGCTGTAAGACAAATAAAAAAATACTAGAAGAAGTTTAATGCATATGGGATTAATAGTAGTAGGATTAAAAGGATTAACTAGAAAGAACTTAGGAACTAAAGTTTTAATAGTAATTTATGACGATAGATGGTCAGACATGAAAAAATCAATAATAGGACTAACGAAAGTGGACATGACAAATAATGGAGGAATATTTTATATTAGCCCGGAAGTGGACATGACAAATCTCATCAAATCTTAAAAAATTGCAATACTGAAAACTGCACTAACTACCAAAACGATCTAAAGAACAGTAGAAATTGAACTTCAAAAAGCTACACGAGACTATAGAAATAAATAAAAAAGTAGAAGAAACTATGATAATTGCACCTCTAAATGCAAGTTCCTGCTAATTTCCTCCTTTTTATAGTTCCGTTAAATCTAAAAAACAGAATTCGGTAAACATTTGACGGAGACTAATTAAAGGTGTTGCATGTTAAGTTTTGATTAACTTAAAGGATCAAAGCTATTTAGTCATATTTAAAAGACTACTTTAAACCTACACTCAAACATAAGAGAATTTTTTAATCATTTTCTCTAGTAGGAGACATTGAAAATTTTGCTTAATGTGAAACTTTTCAAATGATAAACTTACGCCTGGAAAATTAATCTAACTAGTGATTTAGTCCGCGCTTTGCGCGGTTATAAAAGACACAAATAATTTACTCAATATTATATATATCGTAACAATATCATCCCTCAAGCAATGGTTACCTGTTTAAACCCCCCCCCCCCCCCCCCCCCCCCCCAAAAAAAAAATGCAATATTCCATGTTACATTTTGTCCATGAAAGCTTCCAGATGGCCTGACTTTATAAATAGATAATATTTGTAATATATAAGTCAAGATTTTTAAATATTTATTGGGAATTTCTCCCTACATAAAAAAGAATATAAAATAAATAAATACAAAAGATAAAAGAAGATTACACCTACTTGGCTATTTCTATAAATACGCAGACGTAAAAATTGGTTCCATAGAGAAAAAGGTTGGGAATTCACATGTAATCATCTTCTTTAGATCAATATTTATTCTTGCAATTTACAGTGACTTTAAAATAAATTATATAAATACACCATTAATTCTCAAAGTTTAAAAAAAAAAAAAACCTAATAAATATTTTAAAATAGACATATATGGTTCTACTTCATGTACAAAAAAAATTTAATATTACCTTATTCTCCCTCCCTCCATGTTTCTTATATTTATAAATTTTCGTGCGATGCATATTTTTGGTAGTTCTAAAACCTTAAACTTAACAATCGTCAAATAGAGGATGTATTTCAAACAATTAAATTTATTCCTTTTAAGCAATTTATTATAAATTTTGAAATTTTGTTAGTAGTTAGCAGACTTAATCCAACCATAAATTACTAATTTGAACCAAAAGAGACTACAGAATTACAATAATCATAAATCCATATAAAAATTAAACTTAAGAGGCATCATAGCGGTACGTAGGATAAAAAATAAAGAAGAAAATAATACAATACTCACATCATTACGACCTTAATCATTATTAAAGAAGGAAAAAATACGGAATCAATACATAATTTTTCAAGCTCTTGTCGATATCCACTCCCACGAGCCTATCACCATTCAAGAGCCTGCTACTTCTTCAAGTCAAAAAAAGGCATGAATATATGGGTAGAGTCTCATGAAACAAAAAATATGAAGTTATACTTCAAACCATAAGTTACTAATTTGAACGAAATTAAATTACAAACTTACACCAATCATAAATTCATATACAAATTAAACTTAAGAGGCATCGTAGAGGTGCATAGGAAAAAAAACTAAAGAAGAAAAATAATACTATGCACAGTTCATTACGACCTTAATCATTAAAAATTAGAAGGAAAAATATGGAATCAATACATAATTTTTCAAGCTCTTGTCGATATCCACTCCCACGAGCCTATCACAATTCAAGAGCCTTCTTCTTCTTTAAGTCAAACAAAAGCATAAATACAATACTGCAGTGAAAATGGAGAATAACCTTGGATAGAGTCTCAAGAAACAAAAAATATGAATTTATATAGATAAAAATGGAGGAATACCATAAGGTAGCTTAAACTTTTAAATTAAATATTTGGGGGTTATGAATATGAAAACTTGAAGAGCATGAGTGTTACGAATATTATTAAGAGTAGAAATTTAATAGGTGAGTTATGGAGGTAAATATTTGACAGTAAATAAAGGGTGAAAAAAACAAATAAAGAAGGGAGAAAGATAATTGCAAATATTAAGTGATATTAGCATACTACGTGGGCTCAGTTTGTTTTTTCTAATAATTGTAGGTTCGGTTTAGCTTGCACGTACCTCGACTAGTTCTACGGGCTACCTGCTACCTTCCGTTAGCATAGGTTCACCTAGTGGTTTTGCCTCTGAAGTCGATTCTCCCAAAAGGTTTCTCGTGTATTGGTCAAACCAAAGGACATGACAAAGAACTCATAAGCTCCATACCTTGAAAATAAACATGAGCGTAACCAAAATCACAGTCACGTTTTGTTCCCACCTTAATCACTAGACAACGGCTATATTTCAAACCGTTACCACTAAGTTACGGTGGTCTATCGACGGTTGTCGGTGACCATGGACCGCAAAAATGATCCCCCGCAAGGGGGATCGACTCCACATATGATTACTGACAAAGTCCCTACAAATCCAACACCAATTAAACCTAATTCTAACCAACAACCACCTCCAACCAACTCTGACCACGCAACGGCTAACCCATCTTCATCGAATCAAATCCCCATTCAAAGAAATTCAATCCCTAAGCCTTCTTATGCTGAAATGATTTATGAGAGCAGTAGAGCTTCGAAATCTCAAACCCCCCTCGTAGAAATAAAGAATGGTACACATATGGGAAAACCAGCTGTCTTCTTCAAAGGGGAGGACTACTTTGGTACTCTTGCGGAAACATGCAAATTCACTCTTATAGGTAAGTTCACTAAAGGTAGACCTCAAATGGACAAAACTACTTTTCCGAGACCTTGATCGAGAGTGGACTCTGATCATGCCCCTTTATTTATTAAGCTTCCTCCTACCAAAGCTCCTACAATCAGGTATTTCAGGTTCTGGAATCTATGGACTAAACAGGAGGGGTACAATGGTGTTGTTCAAGAGGCATGGAACAGGAATATAAAGGGGATCCTTACCGAAAGTTTCATCAGAAGCTTAAACAAACTTGCTCTAAACTTTCAGCTTGGTCCAAAAGCAGTTTGGGAGATATTTTTGCTGATACAAAACATATGGAAGATGAGATCGCCATCCTAGAAAATAGATGTTTAACCATTAATGATGGTCAATCTAGAACTGAGCTGAATAAAAAGAAGGCAGAACTTACTAAGCATCTAAAAATTCAAGAATCTTACTGGAGGCAGAAAGCTAATCTACAATGGGCTAAAAAAGGTGATCTCAACACTAAATTCTTTCATGCCTCATCACTAGAAAGAGACGAAAGCTTTCTATTCACATAATCAAGGACCATTCAGGCCATTGGGTTGAAGAAGAGGATCAGATTGCCAATAAGGCTGTCAATTTCTATGAAAATCTTTTCACCGAAAGTAATCAAGCTGAGGATCTTAGGAGCCTGGATAGTATTCAAAGTGTGGTCTCTGAACAAGATAACCACTATCTTACCAGAATGCCTGATATTGAAGAGCTTAAGGAAACTGTCTTTTCTTTTAATCCAGACTCTTCCCCACCTGATGGTGTCACTGCTGGCTTTTATCAAGATTCTTGGGACATCATTGCTCAAGATCTTCTTGATATGGTTTGCTATTTCTTTTCTGGGAAAGATTTACCTAGATATATGACTCACACTTGCATTGCCATGATTCCTAAAGTAGACAGCCCTGAGTCTCTTTCTGAGCTTAGACCTATCAACCTTGCTAATGTTTCCTCCAAAATCATCTCCAAGATGCTCAATACTAGACTTAACTTCTATTCTCCTTAAAATCATCTCTCCCAATCAATCTGGTTTCATCAAAGGAAGAGTTATTACAGATAACATCATGCTTACACAGGAAATGGTTCATAACATGACCAGAGATAAGAAGGGCTTAAATGTCGTCTTTAAATTGGACATGTCTAAAGCCTATGATAGATATCCTGGAGGTTCCTCTGTCAAATCATGAGGAAAATTGGGTTATCTAAATACTAGATTGAGCTCATTCAGAAACTGATCACTAATGTTTGGTATTCAGTGGCCTTAAATGGTATTAGGCATGGTTTTTTCAAATCTTCTAGAGGCCTAAGACAAGGAGACCCCATTTCTCCTTCTCTCTTTATCATAGCCTTATAATTTCTTTCTACAACGCTTAATCAAATTACTCAGTCTCCAGACTTCAAGCCTTATGGGATGAGTAGAAAAGGACCATGTATTACCAATTTATCTTATGCTGATAATACCATTCTTTTTTGTTCAACGGACAATACCTCAATTTAGATTATTTTGCAATGCTTAAATGATTATGCTAACATGTCAGGACTAGTGATTAATCAGCAGAAGTCTCAATTTTTTATCCACCCTAAAGCTGAGGATTGTGTGGCTAATGACATTAACTCTCTTACTAGTTTTGTCAAAGGTAATTTTCCCTTCACCTATCTGGGAGCTCCAATCTACATTGGAAGGAAGAAAGTGGAGTACTTCAATGACATCTCTGCCAAATTCTCTAAAAGGATACAGGGTTGATGTCTTTTGGGGGCAAAGCAGTTTTGATCAAAGTTGTTCTTTATTCTATCCCAATGCATATTCTTTCAGCTGTTAACCCTCCAAAGACCACTCTTATTCTTCTGGAAAAACAATGTGCTAACTTCTTTTGGAGAAACACTAATGGAGAAAAGAAGCATCACTGGTTCAAGTGGGATTCCCTCATAAGTTTTAGATCTATTCATGATATCAATAAAGCATTTTCAGCTAAAGCTTGGTGGAATTTTAGAACTAAGGATTCTTTGTGGAAGGACTTCTTGGTTGCAAAATACAGCAGTAAAGCACATCCTAATCAACTCAGCTGAAAGCCTGGACAGTCTCATATTTGGAAGAGATTGATGGACATCAAAGAAGAAGCTGATGCTCATATCAAATGGGAGCTCAATAATGGATCATCTTCATTCTGGTGGACAACTAGACTGGTCAAGGTCCATTAGCTAGAATAGTTCCAAATGGGGAGTTCACTATGCAAAAAGCCAAAGACTTCATTCAACATGGTACTTGGGATCACAACAAACTAAGAGAGATTATTCCCATAGAATGGGTGGAGAAAATCAACATTATTACTGCCCCAGCTAAACAGGTAGTAGATCATCCTATTTGGACTCTTACTAATGCTGGAAATTTTTCTTGCAGGTCAGCTTGGAAGAATCTCAAACAAGTCAGAAGCTCTACTTTCACTGCCTCAAGAATTTGGAGTAAAACACTTCCGTTCAAGATCTCATTCTTCATGATGAGACTACTTAACAAAAGATTTCCTACAGATGATGCAATTAGGAAGTTTGGAATCACAGATCCTTCTAATTGCCACTGTTGCAAAGTGCCCAAAGATGAATCTATTGAACATATGTTCTTTCTTGGAGAGCAACCTACCAGAATATGGGATTACTTCAACGAGGCTGTTGGTCTAAGGAGAGTTGCTGGTTTGAGATAGATATTGATGACTTGGTGGATGGAAAGACCTAATAATGAAATTCACAAGTTCATTCTTCAATGTCTTCCAAACATCATTTGCTGGGAAATTTGGAAGAAAAGATGCGCATTCAAATATGCTGATGAAAAGACAACATCTTACAAGCTTATTAGCCTTATCAAAGATTCAATTCTGCTTCTGGTAAGAGCTCACTTTAATCTCCCTTATATCTTTGATTGGATCCCACTCATGGAAAAGCTGACAAGGATCAAGCCTATTCTAAAAATCATTCCAATCAAATGGGCTAAGCCACCTGACTATAAGATAAACACTGATAGGTGCTCTAAAGGTAATCTTGGACCTAGTGGAGGAGGAGGATGTCTAAGAGATCATAATGGTAACTTGGTCATGGCTTTTAGATCTTTTTTGGGAAACTATACAAACAACTTTGCAGAGGCTTCTGCTATTCTTACTGGTATGAACTGGTGCATCAACAATGGGGTCTTTAATGTGATTATTGAATCTGATTCAATGATAGTAATCAACTCTATCAACAAGAAGATGGCTTCTCACTGGCAAATAAGAAACATTATAGAAAAGATTGAAGCTTTGAAAGAGAAGGGGCAATTTTATTTGTTCATTGCTATAGAGAGGCTAACACTATTGCAGACAATATGGCTAACTGAAGCTTAATTGGACAGGATACTACCTTCTTCACTAATGTTATTGATCTTCCCTCCAAGGTGAGAGCACTCTTAAAGATGGATAAGGACCAAATGATCAACTTCAGAGTTAGAACTAGCAAGAATTGTTTTAATGTATAGTCTCCTAGTTTTTGTTTATTTAATTGCTGGAAACTGCTCCACCGAGATCTGGGGTATAACCTGTAATTTTTGTATAGGGTGGAGCAACTATTCTCTAACTTTAGAAGCTGTGGTGGATATATTTGTAATCCCCCGGCTCCATGTTTTCTCCTTTTGGTTACTAATATACAGGTAGGGTCATGCCTAACCCCATACCACCATGGCTGGAATAATTTAAAAAAACAAAAACAAAAACAAAAACAAAAACAAAAAAATACGTAGGCTTAGTTTAAGAAAACAGACATAGCCGCCTTTAAAGGGCACATCAAATGGATCAGATTTGTTTTCCATATTACTTTTTTTTCCAGACTCTTTTTCACAGCAAGCAACATTTTTTTTGCGCACGAAACCTTTATTCATTGCATTACTACTAGATGGCGTGCCCGTGCTACGCACGGGTGCCCGATGTACCTTTTTTTGGTTCTAACCCAAAGTAGCATACACCTATAGAATTGTTGTTAGACCATCACTCATTCAAACCAGATTAACTATTAACCCAGAGAAAACTGTGGCAACAACAGTAGTACAGAGTCGTCATTCCCCTTCCACTTCCGAAAGATTAGTTTTGAATAATATTTGCCTCTTCTCCAACAAACAACATGAAATAATACTTAATTGGATAGTTGTGCAGTCAAAATCCTCAATAAGAAGTCTAATATCCTATAAAACCTCTCAAGTAGTTGCACACTGATAGGAATTTAAGTAAATTTGAAAAGTGAAAATTAGAGTTGATCAAAGAAAAATACGGCTTACAAGCACCACCAGTTATTTGGATTCTGATTGGCTTCCTAATGCTATTACCCAACTAACCCCATGAGATGCAATTACAAAGAAAACAACCCAGACTAAGAGCAAGTAGTCACCTACTTAGAAAATAGCCACGCCAAATCCCAAGTTGATTATATAATGGAGTAACAGAGGAAACTACATGTAAATAAACCTTCTTTCGTCTTTCTTTTTCCTCCAAATAATAGTCTCATTATGCAGATCACATAAGCCAAGTAATGCGGCAACTACAAAAGAATGCCCGTGAAAACCAAACGAAAATGATGGACCTCAGAGAGTCTTCCGAGTCAGCAAAAAGTATTACGGAGTATGCCAATCCATTTGCGTGCAGTTTGTGACCCACCTTCAGGAGATTTGACACAGATCCAGATATTATTTGCAAACAGTTTCTTTCGCTGCAGCATAAGATGTCCTGTGGTTCAAAAGGTCAAGCTTACATGCTTCCTGGAGTATAGTGTTTTATGTAGCAGACTCTTGCACTTGAAGTGCACAAGCCTTATACTTTGCTACATACATTCTCATATTAATAATCAGAATCAATCTCTTACAATGTCATCATGCAAAACTGCTCCTAGATATATAATAGTTCTCTATCCATCATACCATCAGGAAGTTGAATTTATGTCTAGGAAGTCTTGCTGAATACATGCCATTGAGGTTTCTCTTATCTGACGGTTATATCCACTCTGCTTTCTCTCTCCTCTGCCCTCCAACTCTCCACCTCACCCGCCACTCCACCCCACCCGCCACCCCGTCAGGCGACCAGACCGCATCACTGTTCAGGTAACTCCGGCGACCAGGTAACGCCGGCCACTTTTCCGGCCAGATCTACTTTTTTCTCTCTTTCCTTTTCTTCTTCTCCTCTTCTTCTTCTCTTCTCCTTTTTTCCTTTTTTTAGCTGCTTTTGCCGCTGCCAGAACACAGCTACGTCATCGCCAAAGACTTTTTCCAGCACCATTTTCCGGCCAGCCCTCTCTCTCTCTCCTTTTTTTCCTTTTCTTTTCTTGTTCTTTTTTTTCTTTCCACCCCCCCCCCCCCCCCCCCTCTTCTCCCGTTTCAGGTCTCTGTGAGCAGAATTCCGACAGTGAACAGTAACTCAACAGTGAATAGTGTGAACAACAACTCGGATGTTGAACAGTGTTTTCCGGCGGTGACCAGGTTCAGTTCAACTGGAGTTGGTACCTCCGATTGCCACATCCATTATTTGTCCATACACTTGTAGTTACATTTTGCTAACTTTAGACTTTTGAATAATTTATTAGTTCATACTCATTTTTGTGGCTTTGCTTAGTGATGGTAGACTAGGGTCATGTTCTCGTTCGGGGACGGGGGCGAGAGTTAGGAGGGGTAAGTGGGTTAGAGGAGCATCTAGGTTGAGAGTAGGATCTTGGAACATTGGGACGTTAACGGGGAAGTCCATAGAGCTAGTTAAGATTCTTAAAAAGAGGAAGATTAATATAGCTTGTATCCAAGAGACCAAATGGGTAGGTCCTAAAGCTAAGGAGGTAGACGGGTATAAGCTGTGGTTCTCTGGTAGGTCGAAGTATAGAAATGGGGTGGGCATTTTAGTAAATGGTGAATTATGGGATCAGGTGGTAGAGGTTAGGAGAGCCACTGATAGGATGATGTCGATTAAGGTGGTCGTTGAAGGACTCACTGTGAACATTATTAGTGCATATGCGCCGCAAGCGGGTTTAGGCGACGAGGAGAAGAGGCGCTTTTGGGAGGATTTGGACGAATTAGTGGGAGGCATACCGCCTACTGAGAAGCTATTTGTGGGAGGTGATTTCAATGGACACATCAGGCCTATTTCGGGAGGTTATGATGATGTGCATGGAGGCTTTGGCTTCGGGGACAGGAATGTAGGAGGAGTCTCACTTTTGGATTTTGCAAGAGCTTCTGGGTTGGTGATAGCCAATTCGAGTTTCCCAAAGAAGGAGGAACACTTGGTAACCTTCGGTAGTTCGGTGGCTAAGACTCAGATAGACTTTTTACTCCTTAGGAAGGATGATAAAGGTCTGTGCAAAGATTGTAAGGTCATTCCGAGCGAATATCTTACAACCCGACATAAGCTCTTGGTGATGGATTTAGCGATCAAGATGACGAGGAAGAAGAGGGTCGTGGAGGACCGACCTAGGATCAGATGGGAGAGTTTGACCACGATTAGTGCCCTGGAGATGGGAGAGACATTGAAGGATATGAGGGTCTGGGATAGTAGTGGGGATGCGACCAGTATGTGGGATAAGACGGCTAGTTGCATTAGGGTGGTAGCAAGGGAAGTGTTGGGGGTCTCGACAGGTAGTCGGGGTCAGCATCGAGGTGACTGGTGGTGGAATGGAGAAGTTCAAGGGAAGGTGGAAGCAAAGAAGGTGGTGTATGCGAAGTTGATAGAAAGCAAGGATGAGGTGGAGAAGTGGACGAATACAGAACTTTATAAGATGGCGAGGAAGGAGGCGAAGTTGGCGGTTTCGACGGCAAAAACGGCAGCTTTTGAACGCATGTATGCTGAACTAGAAGAGAAAGGAGGGGACCAGAAATTGTTTAGGCTAGCCAAGGCGAGGGAGAGAAAGGCACGTGATGTGGATCAAGTAAAGTGCATCAAGGACGAGCATGGCAAAGTATTGGTAGAGGAGACTCTCATTAGACGGAGATGGCAGTCATACTTCTGCAAACTCTTGAATGAAGAAGGGGACAGAGACATTGTGTTGGGAGAATTAGAACATACAGGAAGGCGTCACGATTTTGGGTATTGCAGGAGTATTAAGGTTGACGAGGTTAAGGGTGCTGTTCGTAGGATGCGCAGGGGAAGAGCGACCGGACCTGACGAGATTCCTGGGGAATTCTGGAAGAGCGTGGGCCCGGCAGGTTTGGAGTGGCTGACTAGGTTGTTTAATGTCATCTTTAAGACGGCATTGATGCCCGAAGAATGAAGGGCGAGTGTAATGATCCCTCTATACAAGAATAAAGGAGATATCCAGAGTTGCAACAACTATAGAGGTATCAAGCTGCTAAGCGATACTATGAAAGTGTGGGAAAGGGTGGTGGAGATGAGGGTGAGGAGAGGTGTGTCTATTTCAAAGAACCGGTTCGGATTCATGCCGGGACGCTCAACTACAAAAGCCATCCATCTTGTGAGAAGGTTGGTGGAGCAGTATAGGGAGAGGAAGAAGGACTTACACATGGTATTCATCGACCTAGAAAAGGCTTATGACAAAGTTCCAAGACAGATCCTATGCAAATGCTTGGAGGCTAAAAGTGTACCTGTGGCATACATTAGGGTGATCAAGGACATGTATGAGGGAGCTAAAACCAGGGTAAGGACAGTAGGAGAAGACTCAGAGCACTTTCCAGTTGTGATGGGGTTGCATCAAGGATCAGCTCTTAGTCCGTTTTTATTTGCCTTGGTGATGGATGAATTGACATGGCAAATTCAAGGTGAGGTGCCATGGTGTATGTTGTTCGCGGACGACATAGTCCTGATCGACGAGACTCGTAGCGGAGTTAACGCTAAGCTGGAGAGTTGGAGACATACACTGGAGTCTAAAGGGTTTAAGCTGAGTAGGACCAAGATAGAGTACTTGGAGTGTAAGTTCAGTGAAGCACCTCAGGAGGCTGGCTTGGAAGTGAGACTTGGTACCCAGGCCATCCAGAAGAAAAGTTGTTTCAAGTACCTTGGGTCTATTCTGCAAAGCTGCGGGGAGATTGACGATGATGTCACACATCGTATTGGGGCAGGGTGGATGAAATGGAGGCTTGCTTCCGGAGTGCTATGTGACAAGAAGGTGCCACCAAAACTGAAGGGCAAGTTCTACAAAGTGGTGGTTAGACCGACTATGTTGTATGGTGCGGAGTGTTGGCCGGTTAAGATCTCTCACGTTCAAAAGATGAAAGTTACCGAGATGAGAATGTTAAGATGGATGTGTGGCCACACCAGGAGTGACAGGATTAGGAATGAGCATATTCGGGATAAGGTGGGGGTGGCCTCGGTGGAAGATAAGATGCGAGAAGCGAGATTAAGATGGTTTGGGCATGTGAAGAGGAGAGACACAGATGCCCCAGTGCGGAGGTGTGAGAGGTTGGCCATGGATGGTTTCAGACGAGGTAGGGGTAGACCGAAGAAGTATTGGGGAGAGGTAATCAGACACGACATGACGCAACTACAACTTACCGAGGACATGACCTTAGATAGAAGGGTTTGGAGGACCCAAATTAGGGTAGAAGACTAGTAGATAGTCTCGTTTTCCGTTCTTATTAGTAGTCGCATTATCGCAATATAATTTCTTCTGCTCAGATTTCTGCTATTATCTGTTATTTCCTGTGCTTTGATTATCCTGTGTTATCTGTGTCGCTTGCATTATTTCATTTCATATCGCTTTGATTCTCTTAACCTTATCTGACTTCTTTTTATGCTTTTATTGAGCCGAGAGTCTTTCTGAAACAGCCGTCCTACCTTGGTAGGAGTAAGGTCTGCGTACACTCTACCCTCCCCAGACCCCACGATGTGGAATTTCACTGGGTTGTTGTTGTTGTTGTTGTATCCATCAGATACCGATCAATGTAGCTAACAGTCAGATCCAGCATAATACAAAGTAATGCATAAAACTCAAGAATAGACTCACCCTCTAACTTGCAGTAGATTTCTTCAATGATTGCAGGCGAACAACTTAGAAACCTTCCGATAGGATGCTCTTTAAAATGGGAAAGATCGAACATATTAAAATTTGTCAATACTAAGAATGCGAAGCATCTACCAGGAAGTTGTACAAATACTCGAACATGAAGGAACCTCAGAAGGATTTCTCAAAGAAAATAATGTCACATCTTCATTCTATGAAAGCAAGAAGTTTTATACCAAAAAAAAAAAAAAAAACAAAGAACTTGCTCATCACTAAGAGATTCCATTAGAAGAAACAATAAAAAAAATGTTGATAATATCTGTATTAAAATCTATTAAAGTATACAAATTAGTAAAATAAGGGAATGAAGTCATTTTTGACTGACGCAGCAGTTCTTTGAAGACCGAATTGATAATGAAACTCAAAAAACAAAATAGAAAAAAATAGCAATCGGCTCACAACGAAGTTCATTCCAGCATGTTATTACAACAACAAACTCTTGACTTTGCTCAATTATTAGTTGAAAAAGAATGGGAACTATTTTAATGTGTACAGGTATATATTAAAAGAACTGCGAGAATAACAAAAGGAAACCCAATCCTCAGGAATTAGAAATACAACGCTCCGAGTATGTAACACATTTTCATTCCTCTTTCCAGTTCAATTTATATTTATTAGCAGAATATAATCACATTCACTTGGTGAGTATGGCAGTCTTTTTCAAGACATTTTACTAATGTTATCACTTGGGAATGGTACACACTTATCTTAAGTACTTCATTGATTGCAATATGCAAATGCATGTCAAAAATGGAGTAAGCAATTAAGGAGCAAGAGAGTACCAAACTTGATTAGTACTTTAATTATATATTATATGTAGTACATATAGCCAAAGCTAAGGTAGATTTCCTTTTCAAAACATTTGGCGCTGCTCCTATGAGCAAAACTTAGTCTTTACCAAAGTTTTAAAAAAGAAGAAGAAACTGGCCCAGGTAAATGCAACAAACAGGTGTCGGGAACAGCTGAAATCTCAAATTAAGTTAGATAAGGAGGTATGTTAACCTTTAAAGCTCTCATCTTTTTGTTGCCATATGTCCTCTAAACGGAAGTGGTGACTGAGATCCATTAATACAAGTCCAATTCTATGTACCACTTCACATTTTTTTGATGAGGTAAATTTTATTAAAAGGTACTAAGATGGTACAGAATTACAACAAAAACAGCCCCTGCCATACCAGGGAAACTATAAACCCCCTATCTCCTCTAGAAAGTTCATATATTGCTCCATATTTTCCATAACTTGTCTTTTCATATATTTTACTGCTTTTGTTACAAAGGGCTCCATATCAAGAAAGGAAGATAAATGCAGAATCCCATCTTGAAACGTAAAAAGTATAGGTTTCTAATTAATTTCTGAAACAAAAATTGGCAATAATAAGATCAGACATACTACTCCTAACTTCAACTATGCCATGGTTTCATTAACTATAAAGGCAGGGAACTTGTAAAAGAGGATAACATTTAATTTGTGTTTAGAGTCCACATGCTAAATATGCTAGGTTTACCAATCAGGTTCGTCAATGATTAATCACATTGTTCATTACCGCAAACCCCTCATCCACCAAAGTAACCTGAAGCAAAGCAAATGAGCATGCTTCCGTAAATATAGCAAGGGAAACAAAAGCAAGAAAGTGTGAAATAATTAACTAAAGAGAAAACAATAGATGATTGGCAAGGCCAAGCATGAAATAACAAAAGCAATTAGAATAAGCATACCCCAAATAATTGCAGCCACAAGAACGAACCGAGTAAAACCCCTTTTCCACATAATCTTCATTGGGGAGTCTTGGTATTATTTCTCACTTGCAAGGAAGCCTTCCTTACCATCTGCATTCACCGTTATTTTTCTTATTCAATTTCAACAGTAATAGAGACCAACACTACAAAGCAAGAAGCCCTTTATCATAGTTATACTAATTGCCAGTTCAAAAGTAACACGGAGTATTTAAGTGCCGCAATGCAAGACACTCCTAGTCATAATTGCACTAATTTCCGACTCAGTTTGAGGCAGCATCATAATGCAGGACACCACTTTATCATAATTAAGAGACACAGAGAATAAATTTCTCTATATATAACTAACAATTTTGAAGAATTCAAAATCATTTAACTAACTGAATAGTGTCAATATATTTTGGACATTTCAAGATGGAAAGTGGATCATATAAATTGGACAAAGTGTGTTTATTCACCTCCCTTAATCCTTCATCGCGTATCATCAAGATACATTTATTGAATCCCATGTCTTAAAGAAGCTCATTCGCGTGAAAAATTGAGTGAATGATATAAATCCAAATTAGGGTTACCCTGTCAAAAGAGAAAAGTACAAAAATTTTGATTTAGGCATATCATCAAACACCCTCTTTGCGCATCAACTTTCTTTATTTAAAGAATAGTGGAGCTAGTGAGTGAATTTTCTACCGAAGAAAAAGGATAACCTCAAGCAAAATGATTTTCCATCCTTGTAGAGAAAAACCAATATCAACAATTAGCAAAAGAATTTTGATACTTGAGATATTCTCTAAGACGGACTAATTTTATTTTAATCAGTAATTTTCTCAAGCAACTAAACCATTAGAGAATTAATCGAAACAGACATCAAATAATAGTTATCCAAAATCACCCATTGGAGTATCTATTTTCAGACATGCATGTGAAGATCAGAAAAAAAATAATACTGAAAGATAGGTAAGAATCCAACAAAAATTTGCTCACAAACATGTGCAATAAGAAAAGTTAATTGGAGAGAAAACTTACGACAACTGGGAGCTCAAACCAGACAAATTAGACGAAGGGAACAACTTTTGCAGAAATCCACAAAATGAATTAATTCTGAAAGGAGAGAAGATGATGAATGGAAGTGAGGAAGGGAACCACTGTGGTAAAAGAGTAGGATGGTGGGACGTGTTTATTTTTAGGCCAACGGACGCTTACCATTTAGCCACAAAAGAAATATGAATTTACTTAAATACCCTTCATCGTCCAAAAGCTTCACTTATTAATAGTTTAAATTAAATAAATTAAAAATGCACAACAGGAAACTGCAATTGAGAAATGAAAAAATTGGGAGAAAAAATAGGAAGAAGTGGAGAATTAATTATTGAGCCATTTAATATACAAAGATACATAAATATAGGAGGAAAAAATCAAAAAATATATAGAAAAGCCAAAAAAAGGAGAAAAAGGATAAATATAATTCTAGGCCATAAAGAGGTATCACATCACCTTATTATGCCTAGCTTTATATTATATATAAATTTTAAATCCTTGGTTCCTCAAGAGAAGGAGAAAACACGAAGATTTTAGTTTGGATGGGAACTCGTGAGGCTCATGTCAAGTTTGTCTCCTTGGTTCCTCAAGAGAAGGAGAAAACACGAAGATTTTAGTTTGGATGAGAACTCGTGAGGCTCATGTCAAGTTTGTCTCCGTTAAAACCTAACGGTAGTTTGAGTTTAGAATAAAAGTGCACCACGTGGACTATTAATGCTTATATAGGATTATTTTCAGTTAAAGTTCAAATATAGTGGGACCATTTTGAGCCTTTTCTCTATTACATTCCAATTCTAGTCTTGTTTAGCATTCTTACTACGCGTATAAATACCGATTATTTGACAATGATTAAAGTGAAGATGAATAACTTTATATTATTCTCCTTCTAATGGAATTTTTTTTCCTTAGAATTTATTCTGTTACAACGAAACACCAAACAATAACATATTATAAAGAAAACATTTATCAAAAATATCTTCCATCATAACAAACTCACCATTGGGTTGGAATAAAACATCCTTCACAGCGGCAATATTTCCGGCTGTTGTTCAGTTTATAGTCAACAACTGCAAGATGCGACAACCCAGCTTAATAAACTACATAAAGTCATAAACAGCGTTTACAGCTGAAATTAACTTTTAGCTGTCTTCACTTATCCTTTCTAAATACTAAAATGAAGGGAAAGAGATTAAAAGGCTGATTTATCACCAAAGGAGAAAATAATAAGATTAAAAGGCACTGTCTACATTTACAACCCATTTGCTTAACTAGAAGAAAGGTATACATCTTCACCTCAATGATCTTTACTACTTGTAACTAATACATCCCACAAAAGCCTTTACAGGTGAAATTAACTTAGAGCTGTATTTTCTCTTTGAGCTCTAATATCAAACTGAAGGGAAAGAGATTAAAAGGCTGATTTATCAACGAACAAATGTAAATAGGAAGAAAAGCAAAAAAAAAAAAAAAAGGAAAGGAGAAGCACTGCCTACATTGATTCCTTTTATTTTACACACACACTACAAGATTCTTCATTGGCTGTACTACTTCCATCAATAGCCGGTAATGAAAGTTGAAATATTCCTACTCTTTCCTGGTAACAGAAAAACCCCATCATTCAATAAGTTCAATTTGAACGCATCTATAATATCAACTAGCGATGGGAGAAACATATACCTAATTGATGACAGGTGATCCCTCAGGGATGTCTAGATGCTTCGTCATGCAATTGAGCAGATCTTACATTGGGTTCATCCTGTCAACATTAAGGAACGCCATATGAGTCCAGCACAGTTGAGCGGCATTACGCTTAGCTAAACTAATTTGTCCCTGCTAATGTGGAACTGGAGTTCTTGTTTGCGACATGATAAACTATTTTTAAGACTATAAAATAACATTGGTCATTTTTGCATGTTTAATAGGACAAAATATGCTGCTATATAAGTGTTGTACAGCAACTACAGCGGGACGTTTTTGTTATATTGACATTACACCTAAGTTTCCCCCAATTATGCGAGGAAAGGAGGCAAAGTTAGTATAATGTAAAATTCAGCAATGGTTTGGCTTATCAAATATACCGGTTTCTGCATATCACAGGATTAATCATGCATGCCTCCCCAAGCAAAGAATTGAAATCCATAATCTGACTAAAAGCTCATACATTACAAGTTTCTGGTCAGATTAGCACAGAATACAAAAGGCTCCTCTCTTATCCTTTTAGATGGTTGGATGTAACTTTGCTATTCTCCCATAACACAAACTTAGAAAGCACCTCAGTTTATAAACTCTTCAGTCTTCACCATGTCTCCAGGTCTAAATAGGGATAGCAATGGCTCAGGATGAGGGCGGGGGTGGGGCGGGTCAAAGCTTATATTTTTAAAAATTTAAATGGGGCAGTGCAGGGGGCAGGTTGTTTTGGGCCTTCTGGCCCATTCATTCAGCTGATTCTTTGGTGATATCTTACTGTACAAAATTGTGCAAGTACAACAAACACATAATGAATGTGGGTTTTAGAGATGGGGTGTGATGAACTTGTTAGGGGTAATTTATTTTTGGTCAAGTCGTGTCAGTGTCACACCCCTTAAAATATATTTTTTTAAAAATAGTGTAGACAAAGAAAAAACATTATTTTCTTTATTATGAAGATAACTAGGAGGATCACTTTAGTTGCTCAAAGTACTGGAAAACCCATAAAATTATTGGACACTTATTTTCCTTTTTCGTCTTTCATATTCATAGTTTTTTCTTATATTTTGAGTATGCTATGTTAAGTGACGAGCTCATTAAGTGATGAACATATACCAGAATTCGTTAAACTTAAAATAGTAAGTCAGTGCTAAGATATAGTTGTATAATAATCAAACTTGAAGTAGAGATGATACAACAACACCCAGTATAATCCCACCAGGTGGGAGTGTACGCAGACCTTACCCCTACCTTGGGACCTCCCAAGGTAGGGGGGCTGTTTCCGATAGACCCTCGGCTCAAGAGAAGAGACCAAGACAACAATAATAATAGGCAGTAATAGCAACATATAAAGCCCAAAAGGGAAAAATATTGGGAACTCTTTTTTCCTTTTTATATTTTCTCATGGGGAACAAATTTTTTTTTTTTTAACTGAGTAGTAACACTTAACGGTAGATCTATTATTTGTATCTTGCATGATTCTTTCTCCTGATGATTGTTATCTCCCTTTTTTCCCTAATACTGATTCTTTATGTTTTAAAAAATATAAACATGCCTTTTGTTAAAAGATTCACTGAAACAAGGAAAAATCACAAATTAACACTTAAATGGGGCAAGGCTAAACAGGACAGGGTGGGGCAGGTTAAAATCTTAGGGGGTCAAGGCTTGCCCTACCCCGTCCCACCTGCCCTATTTTCATCCCTAGGTCTAAAGTATATGAAGCTCCATGATTTTAACTCATATCAAGTAATTGTTGTTAAAATTACTGGCCAGTCATTGACAATAAAGACTTGGGAACACTTCTCATTTATCAAAAATGGCTCGTACTTTGATTTAACCAAAGAACTCCAACAAAAGCAGTTTGTACAACCTCTTAATCATATACTCAGGAATTTTAGTCGTGGTCTCCCCTATCAATATCTACCCTCCATCATAGTGAACAACTGAGATTATTAAACATTGTGTGAAAATCCTTATTTTTCCTACAGATCCTGGTCTCCTTTCTGTTCACTGTTTTTAAGCTTATGTTGCAGTGAACGAAGTCTCCTTTATGTTCCCTGTTCTTTCTTCATGTTAATACCCTGATGTTGCATCATGTTCCCATCAATTTTGTTATAGTATGTACTGGCATAGACCATCTTTATTCCTTTCTGTTCCCTGTTTTTTCTTAATGTTAGTACACTGATATTTCATTGTATGTCCATCAATTTTGTTTCAGAAATCTCCATGGCCTCGTGAATAACTTCCACTTCGAAGACATAGAAAGAATTACAATCCCAATAAAGAATAACCTAAATACGTGGTCGACATCCTTCAAAGTATTCAAACTTAGTAGACGTTTCTCAAAAAGAAGTTCAATATCATAATATCAGATGAACTTCAAGAATATTTTTTATGATCATTAAAACCTAGTTGATAATCTAAAATAAAGCTCATACACTAACTTCATGAACCTATTCTAATAAGACCAAGACTAAGCCCACTTACCCATACTAACTTGGAAAATGCAACAATATTTGCAAGCTACCAGCCTGAACTTGTAAAAGGATTTGTCATCGACACAGTCTCTTACTAGCATCGATGCGGCACAATATCTAAATTACCCACCTTAGTAGACGCTAAATTCAGCCTCACAAAAGGTAGCTTGACTCAGGCAAGCTCAATGCTTAGGCAAAGTATGCCTCAAGTGCAACAGGAAGTGTAAGTTGAATGGTTGTGGTATTTGGCTAGGCCAAACAACACCTAGGACCAAAGGCAGGACAAGTGAGAACCTTGGGAAGTGAGGAAAATTCCCTTTATTGATTACGCAGTGATATACACACTTACAAGGTTAACAAGAAAGACCACATACAAGATCGCAAGACTAGGACACTGGGCAGCCCCTATTGCCCGATACTTCATCTCCCTAGGTGCTTTCTATAACCTTCTGCAAGCCTCCCTTGTGTTGTATTTTGTTCTCCAATCCAGACCTCTTAATGATACTTAATAATGGGCCCGACCCTTAATCCGTCTCCACTTAAATACTAGGCTTTTGTCTACAACCTTCAAACTCATGACTTGCGCCTAATCCACAAATCTTGTTGCACTCTTACCGCTAGGCCAGCTTTTTTAGTAGATCTTAACTATAGACAAACATTAACAGCAAAAATAAAAGGAACAAACAAAGAAAAGAGAAGCTTGTCTAACCCTTTTTTTTTTTTTCTTTTTTGTAAATATTGTCTCACTTGTACCAATTTGCTAAAGATGGAATCATTTCCATTTCCTTTACCAAGCATTACATTTGAAAACTATAAAATAGTATCCACTTCTTTTTAATCTTTGTAAAATCCCAAGCTCATAAAAAGTAATATTTCATCTTCACTGACAGATCAATCTCTCTTTCTAAAATACTAGATTATCTAATATTTACCCTTAAGCCCCCCATGCCAGATTAAGTTATATGATAAGATCGGGATGGAAGGAGTTATCAATATAAAATAAATTATGAAATGTAGATAATAATTTGAACCCAGCAATAATTTTCGCAAAGTCCACTTCCCCAGTAATGAGTTGACAAATTGCTTATATTCCATTGACATAGTATGTAGCACACTAACCCGGATGCCATATTGGAAACTTGGAGTGCGGAAAAAGTCCATTTGCCCCTGCAACAATAAAAAATGAAGTTGTAACAAGATTTTTGGTTGACTTGCCTCAAAAAGTAATAACACTAAGAGACCACATACCAGCCCATGCATTGTTGGCTGAGCACCATAATAGCCATCATGTGTAGGAGCTATAGAGTTTAACTGTCCCTACATTCCCAAGGCAAGAGAAAAGAAAACTGTTATTTTAATAGTCGATATCAATTTTTTCAGCCTTAAAACTGTGAACTTGCTATACATACAAGGCCTTGAATAGTCTGTTGGTTTCCATAGTAGTTATCACGAGTTGGTGCCATTAAGTTTAACTGTACCTGCAAGAGAGCAGCAACTTAGAACACCACTATAATTATTCGAAAAAAGTCAAGACACTTGCAGATCATACCATTCCTTGAACACTTTGTTGCGGGCCAAAATAACCATCAAGAGTCACATGTCTGGAGTTCAATTTGTCCTGCAGAAAATGAACTAAATAAGAAACGGGAGGTGAACTAAAAAGTTAAGCTTCAAGAAAAGCTATACGCATATAGCATTTAGAACAACCTCCTCCCAATTTCACCGATCAAAAAAAAAAGAAAAAAAAAAAAAAAAAAAACCTCTCCACTTTCATTTTACCAGCAAGAGCACAGTACTGTAAACCAAATGGCAATACATAAAAGTAATAAAGGTATCAGAGCAAACCATTTGTTGCAAGCTGTCTGCTGTCCCAACAGCCATGACATCAGGCTCCGAGTTCACCTGCAACACCAGGAGATCTTCATGAATAACATAGAATACAAAAGAAGCGGTCCCATGAATTTTTCAAAACATACCTTCCGTTTCTTAGTAAAGTTATTCTTCTTCTTGTTTGTCTTGCTCATACTCCTACTTTGGTTATCATCTTCAATACAGAGAAGACCAGAGGCTGATGATGTGCCAGCTTCCAACATGTTCTGATTTGAGTTATTAAAAGTTACACAACTCCCAAAAGCGTCATCAAGTGCACGAAGAGCAAAACTATAGCTCTCTTGAGATAACGACTCTTCACTCAATTTCATCGCGCGATGACATAGCTCATTATATCTCTGGACCCTTGATGGCACATCTTCAGATCCATCTGTCATAAAGTACTTGCTCTTGGCATCTTTTGTCCATCGCTTCAAAATATACTGCGATGGGATAGAGGAAACACCACATATTTGGAGAACTATCAATGCATGTCTACATAAGTAGCCTTTAAATTCAAACAAATGACATATACAAGATATTTCTGACTTCATTTCATTCATTGTAACAATGAACTCTTGAGTCTTCTCAAAATCTTGAACTCTAAATGTTATGGCTGTCTTGTCTTGCTTCTCTCTTTTAGGAATGCAAGCAACTGCACCCAAAACCTCAGCCTGGAATTTCTTAAATACAGCATGTGTATAAAGCCCTGCCACATGCTTCTCAAATGGTGATGGGGATTTCAAAGCAGGTTGTTTGTTCCACGTATCAGAATCTGCCTTTGCCTCCTCCTCATACCTATCTTGCAATATTGCTTCATATTGCTTTACAAACTCCTGGACCGTGGTTTTCTTATGTACATATTTGTCAAAGAAAGAGTTCACACTCTCTGATCGTTGGACCGTTGACATTCCCGCTAAAAGTACACCCCTCGTAAATGTAGGGGCCCATTTCACACGATCTTCATACAGCAAATGGATCAATTCAGCTTCTCTGAGTTCAAATCTATCAACTAGTTTTCTCCACCTCTTTTCAAACTCCTCATCTGTCCATGACCTGTAAATACATTTCTCAAACTTTGGCATGAACTTTTCATTCTGTTTAATGACATGATTCAGTGTTTCAGACACCCTTCCCAGGATATGCCACAAACAGAAATGATGGAGGGATGATGGCCAAGCCTCTGAAATGACCGACTTCAATACCTGATCATGATCAGTGATCACTGTCCTGGGAGCCTGACCGCCCATTGCCTTCAACCATGTCCGCATTACCCAAGAAAATGTTGCTGCACTCTCATCAGAGACCAAAGCACATCCAAGAAGCATGAACTGAAAATGCTGATTGACCCCAACAAAAAGAGCCAGGGGCATTTTATATTTGTTTCTGACGTAGGTAGTATCAAAAGAGACAACATCACTGAAATTTGCATAGTCATGCCTGGCTTTGGCATCAACCCAAAACAAGTTCTTCAAACGCTGATCTTCACTCACATCAACAGCATAAAAGAAGTTGGAATTAAGATTTTGCATCTGAATGAAGAACTCTAACAGAACATTTACGTCTCCCCCTTCCATTGATGAATTTCGACCTTTGTCAAATGGACCTTTTGTGTCACTTCTCAGACCAACAACATTTTTGTATTCAGCAAATTGTCTTGCCATTGCGGCATACATCCTTCTTGTTTGTTCACTAACAGCTTGGGAAGGTAAAAGTTCATGATTATGTTCTTTCTCGAATCTATGAATTATCCATTTCCCATCGGACCTTCTCTTCACATGCATACTTGCTTTGCAATCTGTCTTTGCACACGCTCGCCGACCAGTAGCATTTTCCGGATCCTGCTTATTTCCTTGTCTACTACGTGGTCAATTTGCAGACTTCTCATATTCCCGTTTCGTTCCATATCTAGAACATGCAAATTTTGCATCAATGAATTCCCTTGATGTCTTTGAGCGACGGCTGTTTTGTATGGCTGTATTGAATCCCATCGACCGAGCATACTCTTGATAAAAGGCATAAGCCTCGCCATGTGACTCAAATTCCATGCCAGCCAGCGGTTCAAGGTTCACATCCTCCTTAAACTCTATCATAGTTCCTATGGGACTGTTCATATCCCCTCCATCTTCTGCATGCATCTTCTCTTCAACAACCAACATCCCATGCATTCCATCATCACTGTGCATTTTTTCTTCATTGTCAAGCATATTTATAATTCCATTTTGTTCTTCTTCTTCCTTATCATGGTCTTGAGAAGGCAGCCGAAGATCTATATCCATGCTGCTAAACAAATGAAAGCCTATTGACTTTTCTTTTACTGATACCTGAACGTCAAGAAAAATTAGAGGAGAACTTATCCAGTAAGAGGTTACGAAAACATACAATTAATTCTTATTCAATAAGCACAGAAAGCTAAAATAAGTAGCCCAAAACATCTCTGCCTACATTCCATCACTCTCCTTAATCTAACCAGAGTCCAAGAACTGTCGCTAACTTGCGCTTCCATTAAAGTTTTGGGTTTACTAAGTGGCCTAAATATCAGGAAACTTTGAGTTCAAGATCATCATATAAATTTAATCGAGCCAATCCATTCATCACTCGGACAAGTGACAACAGCTCATACATTACAATAACCTTCAACTAGCTTCCCATCTCTGAAGTTTCATCATGTCCTTCAGGTACCTTACGGAGGACAAAATTGCTCACAAAATTTATCAGCCAGCAGGCATAGAGAGTGATCGTATGGCATTTTTCGAGGACACTGAAGATCCATAACACGGAGGATCTGCATCAAGCTGTTACCACATCGAATCCATCAGGGATTTGATTCATTTGGATATAGAAGGCCTCCGTCCAAATTTAGACAGAAATACAAAGGTATATAATTGTATACACTCCACCAGCAGGTGAAAGCGACTGAAATTGCAGCTTCTAGTCTATATGTCAGAAGTGCTTACTTGAAATCCAACCACATTCAACCTGCAGATTAAATAGAATAAGATCACTTCCCCATCTCTGCGATGCGAGCAATTAGCCCTCTCACCTCCCCTCTAATGCAGACCTCGACATGGCACTTGAGTGACATACATACTTCCTCTGAGTCATTTTATGTGGTGGTGTTTGACTCGGCGTGGAGTTTAAGAAAGAAAGAGAAACTTCTGAAATTTGTGGTCTTAAAAATGTCGTGAATTTATGTGGCTACAAAAACATGTGATCAAGGATAAAATGGGAGTTTAAAGTTGAACTATCTCCAAATATAGAAAGTTATCATTCTATTTTAAATAGACTAGTAAGGAAAGAGTGACGCGTAAAATGAAAAGAGGGATCATTCAAAGGTGAGTGTAAAATAACAAAGCACTTGAGCGCCAGTCTCCCATGGTCCACTCCAGCTTCATTAACCGCTAAACCACACACATGGAGCTTGTCTTGTGACCATTACTTTGAATGAACAAAAAGGCAAAGCACAACTTTGAATTGATCTCAATCCAAAGTTCATAACTGTTTGCCACCAAAAAACCAAAAAGATGGATAACAAGATGTTAAACAAGTCCATACAGCAGAAATGCGATCATTAATACCATGTAACATATTGAACCAAGTGTATCGAAGTGAAGAGAGAAGAGATCGAAAGCTAATTCCACGTTCTTTCAAATTCATTAACTTATAAACTCTTCTCACATTGCCTCTTGCAGAAATTTTCTTAAACAAAGTATAATAACATTGCTCAATTAAAATTCAAGACTTTTTTTTCCAATGAGGTGATATGGTACTACTAAGGGAACTTCTTTGCATGTTGCAACAGTGGAAGAGAAAGGTCTCCCAGACAAATATAACCAAAGATTCACGTGTTTATCATTGTTTATCCTCGAGTAGTATTCTCATCTGAGTAATACAAAGCTTTGCACATCGGCAGGATAAATTGGGTGTTCAAGGAAGGAACTTTTAAAATTTACCAACTACTTCTCCAAGTTCCAGTGGGGAATTCAGCTTAAGTTTTTGTTTTTTTCTGTTTCTTATCTTAGTTGAGTCCAACAAACTTAGCCTCAACCTTTCATCTTGAACTCATTTTGTAAATTCACTCCATAGCCTTGCATGTTCTCATATGATGATTGCCTTCTTTTCAACAGCCAAACCAGCTTATCTCGAAAGAGCCGATAGTCTAGCTCATCTTCCCCCAGTAAAGGTACTTTTTAAAGAAAATCAGATAGTATTCTGCGAAATATACAAGAAAGAACAACCACAACGTAATGATATTCAGCTATTACAATTGGCTATATACATTAACTCAAACTGTCAAACAGAATACTAACTTCCTTCCAAAAAAAAAAAAAAAAAAATCACCCAATTTGGATCAATATAATTCTTTTCACTAATCCAGACTCTGATTAGTAGATTAATCCTAAATGTACAGGCTTACAACTAAATCTAATTCAACATTTGGTGATAACTAAAATTGCTTATCGCTTCACTCAATAACTGCCTTGTTTGTCACAATGAACATAAACATAATCAAGTTATCGAGGCCAACTCTAACTCCAGATACAACTCTTGTATATAATAAACAATAAATTACATCTGTCACAGCTTCATAAATAAATAAATAAAATGATAGCTCCAAAAAAATGCTGTTAACATAACTAACCCAATTCTAGCATACAACCAGTGTATTTCCACAAATGAAGTCTGGGAGGGTAGTTTGTAACCTTACCCCAACTTGGGAGGTGGAGATATTGTTTCGTGTTGCACGGCAAGTCAAGTATTTTCAAATGTATTCCCCAAAAAAAACCAGAAATGGGGCCAAGAATAATACAACTTTTGGGCCAGCCCCATCAGATTGAAACAAATAATTCAGCAAATACGTTTTTGGGCTAAGGCCCAACTAAAAAAATGAAACCAGTTTGGGCAAAGTCCAACTCAAACAAAGAATCAGTTCTGGACCATATTTTAAACGAATACAAAAGCATTTTTAGAGTTAACCATCTTCATAATTAAGAATCGGGCTTATTCAAACGAATGAAATTGTACTTGTGGTTCGAAGTTTTGAAAGGTGTTTCAGAACGGTAGACGGTTGACCCGAATGAAGTGTAGAGATTATGCATGAACATGGAACAAATATATATATATATATAACTGACGGGCAGACAGAGAGAACTATTCAGACTTTGGAAGATATGTTACGAGCTTGTGCAATCGATTTTGGAGGAAGTTGGGATAAATACCTACCTCTGGTGGAATTCGCTTACAACAATAGCTATCAAGCGAGTATTCAAATGGCTCCTTATGAGGCTCTTTATGGGAGGCGTTGTCGATCTCCAATTGGTTGGTTTGAACCAACTGAAGTGGAATTTTTGGGTTCGGATTCAGTTCATGAAGCAATTGAGAAGATTAATCTTATTGTGCAACGACTAAAACATCTCAGAGTAGACAGAAGTCCTATACAGACATGAGGCGGCGTGAGCTGGAGTTTTCTGTTGGTGACAAAGTGTTCTTGAAAGTATTGCCAATGAAGGGAGTAATGCGGTTTGGTAAAAAGGGAAAACTTAGTCCTCGTATTATTGGCCCTTATGAGATTGTTAGGAAAATTGGGACTGTGGCTTGTGAGATGAAGTTACTATCTGATATGGCCATGGTGCATCCTGTGTTTCACGTTTCGATGTTGAGGTTGTACAAACCTGATCCTTCCCGTGTGTTGAACCATGAAGAGATTGAAATTAATGGAGGGTTAACCTATGAAGGAAAGCCGGTTCAGATTCTAGATCGTCAAGTTAGAAGGTCGAGGACGAAGGATGTGGCATCAGTTAAAGTGTTGTGGCGAAACCATAATACTGAGGAAGCTACTTGGGAAGTGGAGGAAGACATGAAGAAGAGATATCCCCACTTGTTTCCAATGGCAAGTATGAGCTAGCGTTTTAAATTACTCATGGATGAATCATTCTGTTTGTTCGAAGCAACTTGTGGTTTAGTGAATTCTTTTCTAATCTATTATTCTCATTCGAGGACGAATGAATCTTTAGGGGGGGATAATGTAACATCCCGTAAATCCGTATAGAATGCGAAATTATTGTACGAATCCTTTGGAACCTTATGTGTTGGGTTAAGTGCATGACTTTAGGCTAAAGACCCAATAGGAGATGGTCAAAATGAAAAGTCTCTACAGTTTCACCAAAAGGAGGTTTGACGGTCGTCCTTTGTACCGTCGTTTTGTTCGACGCTCCATCCTTTGCACCGTCGATTGTGAGGAAAAGAAAGTTGCTCACTAGAAATTTCATGACTTTGACGGAGCAGATCGATGCTCCGTCGATCTGTTCGACGCTCCGTCGATCTGTTCGATGCTCCGTCGTTCTGATCGATGCTCCGTCCTTTGTGTCTGCCGGGCTGAAATTATATAAGTTGCAAAATTTTAGTTTTTTTTCCATTCTTTTCACTCTAAAAAACCCTAAGGACGAAAACATCTCTCTAGGGCTCCAACACTAAGGTAAGAACATCTTAATCATTGATTATCAATCCTAACAATAAACCCATGATTCTTAACATGATTCTTGTGACTAAAACCTAGGGTTTGCAACATAATTCTTCCTAAAGTAATTCAAGCTAGGGTTTGGGTGTTCTTCACTAGGTAAGTGAATTGTTAAACTTTGTTTAACACACTAAGGTATGTCTCTCTTTTAAAAACCTTATTATGGATATATGTTTTCTTTTTCAAAGGTTCTTTATTGAATAAAAAGTTGAACTCTTCATGCATAATCCTAATTTATGTCTTTGCTTGTGGCTGGTGTGCGTGAGGGGACAAGCCCACATTAAACCTTGATTGTATTATCCTCTATATACATATATGGAATCATAATCATTTTCTTCTATAAGAGATGATTACTGATGATGGTTAATTGTTGGTATGGATGACTTTACAAAGAAATTAAGACAAATGAATCTTGTTTAAAGCAGTGGAAACATTTTCATGATTATCTATGAAATTATGAATTTTCATAATGGCATAATAAGCTTTAATGCTATTTGATGGTGTGACTACTCGAGACAAATTATGAATCAACTTTGATGCTATGAACTTTTTTGTTATGTTTGGCCTAGCTACTCGGGAGGAAGGGTAGCCACTATAGATCCTAGTGTATCATTGCCTAGCCATTCGGGAGGAAGAGTGGCCACCATTGGGTTCGCTACCCGGGGTGTGATTTATACCTAGCTATTCGGGAGGAAGGATAGCCACCACGTACTATATAGTCCGGTGTGATTTATGCCTAGCTATTCGGGAGGAAGGATAGCCACCGAGAATTATATGTTCCGGTGTGGTGTGCTATGCGTGATATGCTTGATTCTTGGGCCTGTATTGGCATGTGTGACATTCTTTTTCTCTTATGGAATTGTTGATGACTATCATAATTGATTAAAAAGGCATATTTGAAGTTGTAACTTGACAAGAGGCTTTATAAATGGGTTTTGATACTTATTATTGAGATACATAAACTGAATAACTGTTCTTACATCGCTCTCACCTGACTGGCAAGACTAATTTCTTTATGTATTATGTACTCTATTTTCTTATTACTCATTGTCCTCGAGGCACTCACTGAGTACGAAGTACTCAGGCATACCATTGTTGTTTTTAATGGTATGTAAGGTAACGGTGAAGAGCAGGTTATTGATACTCCAGGCGTTTAGGAAGGACTTGCAGTTGCTGCTGATTGGGTGAGCCCACACATTCATTCGTGGGACACCCTACTTATTTAATTCCATTTATTTATGTTAGTTTCCGGGCTGCTTAGTATACATTCGAATGTCGATAGAAGAAGAGTTGTTGTTTAACTCTTTCAGGCACACTATCATTGTCACGACCCAACCCCATGGGTCATGACTAGTGCCAGAACTGGACACTCGTATACGTACCTGCTAAATATAGTCAGACTGAAACTAAGGACAGTATGGAGACTTGTAAAAGCAACCGAAAGATTCATAACTCCATATATCATAATAACCTGTCTCCTGAGGAGTCACAGCTAACCAAAGCACGACATAATATGCAAGCCGACAAGGCTGCCACTACATACGGGAATATCCAGAACAAATCATATCGACACGGCTGAGCATAACCCATATACAACCTACATATGTTTACAGACCTCTAAGAGTTATAAGAGTGAAATATGACGGGACAGGGCCCCGCCGTACCCCTGAATATATATAAGTCTATATCAGAAGATCTGTACCAGAATATCTAGGCTCCGGACAATGGAGTTCTCCATACAGCTGAGCAGAAGTCCTAATCTGGAGGATCATCGGACTGAGTGTTTGTACCTGCGGGCATGAAACGCAGCCCCCCGAAGAAAGGGGGTCAGTACGAGATATGTACTGAGTATATAAAGCATGAAATACAATAAAGAAGATCATGAGTGAAATAAAGATTACAGGAGACAAGTATAGCAATCAAGATACCAATGTACTTGTGCCTTATGAGATGAGAATCATGCATGTCTATATCATATACCATACCCGGCCCATTATGGGACTCGGTGAATAAAGCCATCATATATCATACTCGGCGCCACAATCACATCATATACATATATATATATATATATATATATATATATATATATATACCGTACCCGACCCTCTAGTGAGGGACTCGGTGAACAATGAAGTGAAACTGTGCACGAAAACATACCTGGCCCGGGACTCGGTGAAAGATACATTACGGCATGCACGAGCAGAGTAGTGAGCAACCATATGCAAACTAAATCATAATCTGAGACTCAATAGAATAATTAGAATGAACTAACAACACTTGAGAATCAAAGACAACAGTCATGTCAAGTACCCCTCGAATGTCATTATGGATTATATCAAAATAGGACTTCTGGAATCATAGACACGTATCAAGACACAATGAAATAGCTTCTGGAAATCAAGAACATTAACCATCCTAGTGTCTCTAAGAGTAGGAGTTTCTTTGGAGTTTATACATTCGTCGTCTGTTTGTCTCACATAGATCATGCCAAAAAGAAAGAACGGTTAGCTTCACATACCTGAATCTCCTTGTCTCCCCAATGCTTTCAAAAGCAGTCCACAATACAATTCAATCTACATTTAGGTCCATGATTAACACCATAAAGAGACTTAGTAGAATCTCAACGTTAGTAATTTGTCTATATAAATTTGGGCAGCATCTCCCCTATAACATTGACTTCCTCCAACTCCACATATTCACAACAATAACAACAACCAGAGCTGCACAACAAGTATAACATCAACAACAACCTCATATAAGCGTCTTTAAACTCAAAACATCAACTTCCAAAGATATAAGCCAAAACAGCCCAATATACGCTTGGTATACGATGTTTTTATACACTTTCTTCTACCAAATTCAAGAACAACAACTTAACAACAACATCAACCTCAACCTATTTTATAAAATCCAGCCTTAATGACTCAAGATCATATTCCAAATCGGCCCACAAAACTAACAAGAGCTCTAGTAGGTATCCTAACTTGTCTTCCACAATTCCTTTATCTTACAAGTTGACTAATGACCAAACTAACTCAAGAACATATAGAAAAGATGTAATATTACCTCAATCACACAAGAACAACTTTAATCTTAGGATACTTCAACTAGAAGAAAGCTTCAACTTCAACACAAAGTAATCCCGAAATTGCTACGATTCGGAGGGGACCGAAATTATAATCATGAAATCGACGGAGGAGCATAACTATGCTTGATCTTGGAGCAGCTCTTTCCGTCGGAAAAACCCCCATTTTCTTGTTGGAACGTTAGCTTAGAACACGAGGGGCTGCTATGTTGTATTTGTTTTTTTTTTTTTTTTAGGAAAGAGACCAAGAATGCTTTCTCAATTACAAAAGAACGATAAAAAAAAACTTCAGCAACTTCTTGTTGCTTGAATATGAACGAAAATGTTATACAATTTCTCTCAAAATATTGAGTAATAAATGTTATTTTCCTCCCAAAGTCCACCTCTACATACGTATACATATATATTGCATAATGGCGTAGGCAGTGGAGTATTATATTTGGAAAAAGGGACTTAATATTTTGCTGCCAAGTTTCAACCTTATCCAAAATATTATTTGATATACTAATATGTATATATATCCAAAACAATGTCACGTGAACACGTGGAAAAGTTGAAGAATTAAAGATTTTGTTTTTATCATAAGATACTACTATTAAAATATTAATAAATCATAGGTATCTTATAAAATTAAAACATACACATTTTTTTATAAAAATATAATTATTAAGATATTGATAAAATCAAATTATAATTTATCCAAACTAATAACAATAATATAAATTTTTGTACTGTTAGTTCTCAAAGCGGTAATAACATAACTTCGATGAAACTTATATTCTCCGATTCGCTTAACCTCTAATCCTTCCAACACATACTAAACATGAACTTAAACTCTCATATACTCGAGATGGGCATGTCTAGTCTCATATAACCTTAAAGATAATCCCGTCCTCCAAGTCTATGGCGACCAAATCACAAAGAAACTGAATGTACGAAAGTACGAGGTGTAACATCCTTCCCCCCTTGGGAACATTCGTCCTCGAATGTTAAACTAGTCTTGCATTCTATCCCTTATTCCATTCCTTAATACACCTCCTTATTGAATTATGCCCTGTACATACTCTTCCTACCAACATGTTATGTTTAATCGCACCATCGCTCTACTTAACTTTACACCCAAAACATATATACTTCAGTAGTCGTGCCTGACTATACCATCTTTAGACACACTATGCATATACACCACCTAAGGAGGGACTACAAACATGTTTCCATTGTTGTATGGGGATACCGTCTCATTCTCATTTATCTTACGCCTGAATAGAAGCCATAATACTCACATGATTTATCATCTTAAGGGGTTTTAAATTCTATGATAATCATGCCCCGCAATAGGCCTTGTAAGAGTACCCTTTTTGGTTACTACTTGTATCCACATATTGAATCCGCACTGATATGGGTAATCTTCTTTGTACCGCACCTATCATCATCTTAAGGTTAATAGCGCTCTTCCATCATATGCCCATCCTTTAACTCCATCTCCTAATCTACCTTATCGTTGTACAACTACCATGTTTGACTTTCCGTCCCTCTTCTGTTCTACGGCCCATATCTTGTATTATCTCATCCTTATGTCTCCGATGATTTCGTTCATAATACAATAGTCCAAAGCATATTCCAGAATACTATTGACTTCCTTTTGGTAAAACTATAACTTAAGGTTTAACGTCAATCATTCTATACTCTTCTCCGATTGGTTCACACTGTCATAGGTGCATTGTCCTCTGCTATTTCAATACATTAGTAACAGGGTAATATGTGGTCCCTTTGGAATCCTTTGGAGAGATGTTGTACCTAAAGTCACTCTTAATGCATAAGATACCTTACTCAACAAATAATCCCATACCCCTCCTCGTAATCTAATTAGTCACACATTACTTATAATACGATCTGAAACCCAAATCATTTCATAACATCTATTAACATTCTCGCTTAGTACTGGGATATCAACAAAGTTTGATTCTCTCTCGTACTCTGTTCTTCGGGTAACTGCTCTAGTAGACATACCTTTTATTTTCCTCACTTCTACCTTTCATTTTCTGCCTCTAACATGTTTTTCTTTCTCTTATCACACACATAACACATATTTAGACATTCATCACCTATCGTTCTTTTGTTTCGTTGATCAACCTTATCTCATTTTTCATTATCATAGTCTAAATCTCTTCCTTTCTACATCTCTCACTTTCTGTCATATCAGTAATAAAAAAAAATCTTGTCCCATAACCATTCGGGTAAGTCCCAAGATAAATAACCTGAACTGTAACACATAACACAACTCAGTCATAAGATCAACCAATTACCAGGCAAGGAGCTTTAGTAAACATATCCCTTTCGATTTACTATCCCATAATTCCTTCCAAACATAATCTTAGCTTTCGTACTTGTATTAGGATTTCTACTCTTTTTTTTTCCTTTAGTGATCTGCTCTCAAATACCATCCTGACTTCTATTCATTTATTGCTAGCTTTCAGATCTTACTAACTTGTTTCAGCAAGGGATCTCACTTGAAGTTTAAGCATCCATATCAAATATATTGCAGTGTCAATTGTTTCCATCTTACACTTGCATTTCTCTCACCCGCTTCCCCTCTTAAGGGTGTACTTATACCATTATCTGTTTATATTCTGCTTTATGTCCCTATTTCTAACCTCAAATTCATCTGATCCTTTTTCCAATTCAGTTGATATACTGTACCATATCCATGTCTTTTCTTTATAATTTATAACTTTGATTATCCACGTACGAAACCTTAACAAATCTCGAAGCGACGAGAACCTTTCTATGTATAGTACAAAATCTCATCTGAAAATCTGTAATCGAATAATCTAACCAATGTAGCAACTCGTCCAAAGCCATATTCCACTTAGTCCAATCAATAATTAATTAGTACTTGTAGTCGTTCCAAATTCTCAATTAGGTAGCACTTATATTCTGATGATAAGTGTCAAAAGCTCTCTTATAACATTATCTTTATCCCAACCTGTATCATATGTTTCCTCTAATAAATTTACAATACATCTTTTGTTCCTTAAACCTACAGTCCTTGTCCTTTAAGGATTTCATTGTTTTTTTTTTTTTTGAGGTGAAGTCATATACATGCAGTACTCCTTTATGCCTTATACTCTTTTATCCTTGTTGTGTACCCATCACCGACTTCTAACTTACTCAAAATTATATTGGGTTCATCTTAATGACGTTTTATCTTATCACCTTGTCGTCGTACTACACCTTTAAGTTCGTGGCTATATATTTCCCTTTCGTTTTATACCCACAGTCAGTTAATTACGTCTATCTTGAGTGCTTCCTTTAGAATTCCCTTACCGTTTCTCCAGTCTATGTCCATCTTCCATTCTGTGCACGAGGGATCTCATGCTATCTTTGTATCCTTCGGAAAACACTACTTATGCATAATCCCTTTCTCATTTTCAAAACGTAATATGTTCATCCCTATTTGTTCTTATCCCAGTCATTTTCTAGCACTCGTTCTACCTCGTTGCTCATCTTCCTATAGTTTGGTCTTTCACAGTTCCATCGCTTATATTACTCGTATTCTCAACTATACATGTCATAACCTATTACTGCACTGTTATCTCGCTTTCGTCTTCTTTCAATTAACTCCTTCTTCTCTTGTGCTCGCTATCATTTCCGTTATCACATAATCTTTATTCTGAACTTTCCCTATAGAGGAGCTTTATAAGTCTTTCTTATTCGTTCTATAGCTCGCCTTTATACTTTAGCCACATAGATCATGTCATATCTTTTAGTCACTTCCTCACTAGGCTTTACTCATTTCCATAACAATCCTTATCATATTCACATAATATCCTGTTCGTAATCAATCCTATAGTGTAACACTTCTTAACCTTATTCACGATTCTTACTATGGTTTAATTACACTCTGCGAGGTCGGCATACTTAACCTTTTACCCTTTCTGATCAATCTTATCCTTAATACCTCACAAGCTATCTTATCAATACATCCACATTCGTCACAATTCTTCCTCCTCTGCACTCTTGTCTCAATCATACTATTACTTCTTTTAACTATTAGCTCGTCGTAATTTACCCCTGCTTATCAATTCAATCGATACCTCAATATAACACTCTATTGAGATTTGCCAACCTTTTCTAAATCATCTCTTAGTATCACAAGCCCTTCCTAATTATCGTAGCATTTCTTTTTACCATATCGCTATCGACCTCATAATTACTATTACCATCAATTCAACAGTTAACTTATTTCTCGAAGTCAGCTGTACTCACCACTTAGTCAAATCCTATCATTACTATTGACACGACCTTTCAAGAATATTACGAACTTATATCTCATTCTCTTTTTATTTCTAGGAAAATTTTGGCAGAGTTTCCTCTGTATTTCTCACTATCCCAAAACCTGCACGCAGGAAATACCAACAATGCCTCACAGGGCCAACATATATACGTATATATCATATCATATCATAGCTACACAGGGCTCCCAATATCAACAACCGTAGGAAAATGATGAACTTACCTCGTATGTCCAACTTAAACTATACCTGTTATACTTTCCTATTTACTTTCCCTTTCAATCTTTAACTGCAGGTCTCAATCATACCTGCAACATTCATACCGTATCTGACATATACCCTGCTTACCTATCTCTTTACTGATTCCTTCAGCTTCTTCTGTTTACACTTTATAACTGAACTTATCATCAATATATATACATTCAATCCATTTTCTTACTATACTTACAATAACTTACCCTGCTGATGACCGGTTTGCCATTCTGTATATACAAATTCTGATAACGTAACCTCAATGAAATATTAGCCTCTGTAACTCCAGTAGCATTATTTACCTTCTCTTGTCGACACCACTCTCCTGCTGAAACCAAAGGTTAGTATATAAGAGATATCTTTTCCTACCTCTTGGCTCTATCGCACGATCTAGAGTAAGAAGGAAAGGTAACATCCCAAATGTCCTGTAGCTTCCTGTTTATAGATGTGGTGCACAACACACCGATAAACAAGACTCTACTAGACACGGTCTGTAGACACTCCGAGGATGAACTGCTCTGATACCACTTTTGTCACGACCCAACCCCATGGGCCATGACTAGTGCCCGAACTGGACACTCGTATACGTACCTGCTAAATATAGTCAGACTGAAACTAAGGACAGTATGGAGACTTGTAAAAGCAACCGAAAGATTCATAACGCCATATATCATAATAACCTGTCTCCTGAGGAGTCACAGCTAACCAAAGCACGACATAATATGCAAGCCGACAAGGCTGCCACTACATACGGGAATATCCAGAACAAATCATATCGACACGGCTGAGCATAACCCATATACAACCTACATATGTTTACAGACCTCTAAGAGTTATAAGAGTGAAATATGACGGGACAGGGCCCCGCCGTACCCCTGAATATATATAAGTCTATATGAGAAGATCTGTACCAGAATATCTAGGCTCCGGACAATGGAGTTCTCCAAACAGCTGAGCAGAAGTCCTAATCTGGAGGATCACCGGACTGAGTGTCTGTACCTGCGGGCATGAAACGCAGCCCCCCGAAGAAAGGGGGTCAGTACGAGATATGTACTGAGTATATAAAGCATGAAATACAATAAAGAAGATCATGACTGAAATAAAGATTACAGGAGACAAGTATAGCAATCAAGATACCAATGTACATGTGCCTTATGAGATGAGAATCATGCATGTCTATATCATATACCATACCCGGCCCATTATGGGACTCGGTGAATAAAGCCATCATACATCATACTCGGCGCCATAATCACATCATATATATATATATATATACCGTACCCGACCCTCTAGTGAGGGACTCGGTGAACAATGAAGTGAAACTGTGCACGAAAACATACCCGGCCCGGGACTCGGTGAAAGATACATTACGGCATGCACGAGCAGAGTAGTGAGCAACCATATGCAAACTAAATCATAATCTGAGACTCAATAGAATAATTAGAATGAACTAACAACACTTGAGAATCAAAGACAATAGTCATGTCAAGTACCCCTCGAATGTCATTATGGATTATATCAAAATAGGACTTCTGGAATCATAGACACGTATCAAGACACAATGAAATAGCTTCTGGAAATCAAGAACATTAACCATCCTAGTGTCTCTAAGAGTAGGAGTTTCTTTGGAGTTTATACATTCGTCGTCTGTTTGTCTCACATAGATCATGCCAAAAAGAAAGAACGGTTAGCTTCACATACCTGAATCTCCTTGTCTCCCCAATGCTTTCAAAAGCAGTCCACAATACAATTCAATCTACATTTAGGTCCATGATTAACACCATAAAGAGACTTAGTAGAATCTCAACGTTAGTAATTTGTCTATATAAATTTGGGCAGCATCTCCCCTATAACATTGACTTCCTCCAACTCCACATATTCACAACAATAACAACAACCAGAGCTGCACAACAAGTATAACATCAACAACAACCTCATATAAGCGTCTTTAAACTCAAAACATCAACTTCCAAAGATATAAGCCAAAACAGCCCAATATACGCTTGGTATACGATGTTTTTATACACTTTCTTCCACCAAATTCAAGAACAACAACTTAACAACAACATCAACCCCAACCTATTTTATAAAATCCAGCCTTAATGACTCAAGATCATATTCCAAATCGGCCCACAAAACTAACAAGAGCTCTAGTAGGTATCCTAACTTGTCTTCCACAATTCCTTTATCTTACAAGTTGACTAATGACCAAACTAACTCAAGAACATATAGAAAAGATGTAATCTTACCTCAATCACACAAGAACAGCTTTAATCTTAGGATACTTCAACTAGAAGAAAGCTTCAACTTCAACACAAAGTAATCCCGAAATTGCTACGATTCGGAGGGGACCGAAATTATAATCATGAAATCAACGGAGGTGCATAACTATGCTTGATCTTGGAGCAGCTCTTTCCGTCGGCAAAACCCCCATTTTCATGTTGGAACGTTAGCTTAGAACACGAGGGGCTGCTATGTTGTAATTTTTTTTTTTTTTTAGGAAAGAGACCAAGAATGCTTTCTCAATTACAAAAGAACGATAAAAAAAACTTCAGCAACTTCTTGTTGCTTGAATATGAACGAAAATGTTATACAATTTCTCTCAAAATATTGAGTAATAAATGTTATTTTCCTCCCAAAGTCCACCTCTACATACGTATACATATATATTGCATAATGGCGTAGGCAGTGGAGTATTATATTTGGAAAAAGGGACTTAATATTTTGCTGCCAAGTTTCAACCTTATCCAAAATATTATTTGATACACTAATATGTATATATATCCAAAACAATGTCACGTGAACACGTGGAAAAGTTGAAGAATTAAAGATTTTGTTTTTATCATAAGATACTACTATTAAAATATTAATAAATCATAGGTATCTTATAAAATTAAAACATACACATTTTTTTATAAAAATATAATTATTAAGATATTGATAAAATCAAATTATAATTTATCCAACCTAATAACAATAATATAAATTTTTGTACTGTTAGTTCTCAAAGCGGTAATAACATAACTTCGATGAAACTTATATTCTCCAATTCGCTTAACCTCTAATCCTTCCAACACATACTAAACATGAACTTAAACTCTCATATACTCGAGATGGGCATGTCTAGTCTCGTATAACCTTAAAGATAATCCCGTCCTCCAAGTCTATGGCGACCAAATCACAAAGAAACCGAACGTACGAAAGTATGTGGTGTAACAATCATGCTTTGGTTGAATTATTTAAATTATAAAGTCTTTCGCTAATTTAACTCTTATATTCATGATCTGTTTGCATTTATTTTGTTAAACTATTGGAGGCGGATGTTGAACCTGGTGGGTTCAAGTGTTATTATTGCATCATTTAGGTTCTTCCGATGTTGTTCATGACGTCGGATACCGGTCACGTCTAGGGTGGGTTTTGGGGCGTGACATTTTTGCTAGTAGAAGAGGAGGAGTAGGGGCCACTGAGGAGGTGGTTGTGCTTGTAGGCGGCCCACCCCCTATCAGTGAATTGTTTTCTTCCAATGTTGCCCTCTTACCCCTACTTTCCACCCATTTGCCGCTCAAAGTATAAATTCAGATTCACTTTGATGTGAGGCCTCACAAAACTAGTAGTATTAGATGTTATAGCTCATTGCTTTGCAGTTACTTAACCTACTACTAAGAGACGAGCCAAAAAATTTACTTCGGATTCCACCTTTATTACTATTGTTTTCCTCGACATTATTCCACCAACTTTTATTAAATTTAATAGTAATAGAATTTAAAACTAATCTGGTCTTAAGCATTACGGTGTCAGACCTTTACAGTCAAAATAATGAGTTGAAAAGTAGAATCGTATTAGGTCCAATTATTCCATGGCATAGTGTAATATTACTAGATTTTCTCCTCGTAACGTCCTAGCATGTCTTTTGGTATAAAAGATTATTTTCCAAATAAAGCGAGAAAAGGAATATAGAAATACCGAAATTCATTTCCACACAAATAGGAGCGGTAAAATTATTATATACACAAAATCCGCAGAAATAGGAGTGGCAAAATTATTATATACACAAAATATAGTAAAAACTTATTCTGGAAAAAGTTATGGATATTAGTAGCAGTAGAAAGGAAATTGGAGAGACGCCTTTTCTTCATTTGGCTATTTTTCGCTAGTAGAAGAGCAGGAGTGGGGGACACTGAGGAGGTGGCTGTGCTTGTGGGCGGGCCACCCCCTATTAGCGAATTGTTTTCTTCAAATGTTGCCCCTTACCCCTACTTTCCACTCATTTGCTACTCAAAGTATAAATTCAGATTCACTTTGTTGTAAGGCCTCACATAACTAGTAGCATTAGATGTTGTAGTCCATTGCTTTGCAAGTACTTAACCTACTACTTAGGGGCGGAGCTAGACTATTGCAAGGGTGGTCAACCGAACACCTTTCGCTGAAAAATTGTTTTGGGTATACAGGTAAAGCTCTGTAATATTTGGATATATAATACGTAATGAACACCCTTGAATAATTGTGAGCTGCAACTTAGCGGTGAACTGTGTTCAGATCTACATTAGCGTTGTGGGTTCGATTCCTCACTGAAACAGGTTTGTAGCTTTTTTTTTTTTAATTGAAAAGCAAAGCTTGTACGAGAAGCGTTGCATTTCTTTGGGGTAGTATCTAAGTTGTCAACCCAAAGGCAACTTTACGTTGCCAATTCCTTTGTTTACGTTCAACAATATATCTAAATGTTACTAACAAATTAGAAAGACTCATATGTATTTTTAAAATTTCAAATTATAGCAATTTTAATTATTGAAGGTATAGAAACCGAAGCCAAAAAGAAAAAGAAAAAGAAGAAGAAAAAAAGATACATAAATAAATAAATTATTTATAATTAGACTAATATAGTTATGTATTAGACCTACTGGACATATATTAATAAGTGATTTTCTTTTCATAAAAAATGATAAAAAAAAAAAATTGCAGTTCAAATTAAGTTTCAATCTAATAGAAGATGTTTATATTCGTGATTTCATTAATATATTATTAAATTTTATATGTATATACTTCAAAGTGCTCGACTAAATTTATAAAAGTATATTTTAAATTTATTGATGTTGTCCACACTGCGTGAAGCGCAAATAATTCTCCTAGATCTATTATAGGAAGTACGTTTGACTTGCTTTCTAATTACTCAAGAAGTTTGTGTAGAAGTTAAAATGTCGTCTCCACCTATCGGACACGTCCAAATATGGTGGTTTGGTTCGCTCCCCTAGTTTTTTCTTATTCTCTTGAGCCTAGGGTTTATCGAAAATAAGCTCTCATCTTTCAATATAGGGGTAAGGTCTGGGTACAGTCTACCCTCCCCGAACATCACTTGTGGAATTACATTGGGGGTATTGTTTTTTTTTTTACCTACCAATCTTTTGCTTTATTAGTTCTCGGTGATTTGTTTTTACTGGACACCTTTAAGAGATTTTCTTTACTTAACCAAAATTTTCAGCACAAGTTCAAAAACACATGTCAGATTAAATGCTTGCATATCGCTTTGAGGAATAACTACGAAGAAAAATGGCTGCTAAATATTCTGTAGTTTGATTTAAAATTTTTGGCGCATGCACTCATTGAAAAAAAATTATTTACTTTATAAGTTTTAACACCCATAGTTATATTTCTGGCTCCGCCACTGCTACTAATAAGAGACATGCCAAAAAATTTACTTCGGATTCCACCTTTATTACTATAGTTTTCTTCAACATACCACCACCTTTTAGTGAATTTAATAGTAAAAGAAATACAAAACTAATCAAGTCTTAAGTATCACGTTGTCAGAACTTTACAGTCAAAATAATGAGTCGAAAAGTAAAATCATATTAGCTCAAATTATTCCACAGCATAGTGTAATATTACTAGTTTTTCTCCTCGTAACGTCCTAACATGTCTTATGGTATAAAAGATTATTTTCCAAATAAAGCTAGAAAATGGAATATAGAAATACTGAAATTCATAGCCAAATAAATAGGAGTGGTAAAATTATTATACACACAAAATCCACATAAATAAGAGTGGAAAAATTATTATATACACAAAATATAGTAAAAACTTATTCGGGAAAAAGTTATGGGTATTAGTAGCAGTAGAAAGGAAATAGAAGAGACACCTTTTCTTTGTTTGGCTATTTTTTGCGAATAAAAGAGGAGGTGTGGGGGTCATTGACTAGGTAACTGTGCATGTGGGCGGGCCACCCCTATTAGAGAATTGTTTTCTTCAAATATTGCCCCCTTACCCCTACTTTCCACCCATTTGCCGCTCAAAGTATAAATTCAGATTCACTTTGATGTGAGGCCTCACAAAACTAGTAGTATTAGATGTTATAGCTCATTGCTTTGCAGTTAGTTAACCTACTACTAAGAGACGTGCCAAAAAATTTACTTCGGATTCCACCTTTATTACTATTGTTTTCTTCGACATTCCACCACCTTTTAGTGAATTCAAAACAAAAAGAAATTTAAAACTAATTGGGCCTTAAGCATCACAGTGTCCGAAATTTAAGGCCAAAATAATGAGTTGAAAAGTAGAATCATATTAGCTCAAATTATTCCACGGCATAGTGTAATATTACTAGATTTTCTCCTCGTAACATTCTAACATTTCTTATGGTATAAAAGATTTTTCCCCAAATAAAGCGAGAAAATGGAATATAGAAATACCGAAATTCATATCCTCAGAAATAGGAGTGGTATATAATTATGTACACAAAATCCATAGAAATAGGAGTGGAAAAATTGTTATATACTCAAAATATAGTAAAAACTTATTCTGGAAAAAGTTATGGATATTAGTAGCAGTAGAAAGGAAATAGGAGAGACGCCTTTTCTTCATTTGGCTATTTTTTGCTAGTAAAAGAGGAGGTGTGGGAGCCATTGAATAGGTGGTTGTGCTTGTGGCGGGCCACCCCCATTTGAGAATTGTTTTATTCAAAAGGTTCCCCCTACCCCTACTTTCCACCCCTTTGCCACTCAAAGTATAAATTCGGATTCACTTTGATGTGAGGCCTCACATAACTAGTAGTATTAGATGTTATAGTTCATTGCTTTGCAGTTACTTAACCTACTTCTAAGGGATTTGCCAAAAATTTACTTCGCATTCCACCTTTATTACTATTATTTTCTTCGACATTCCACCACCTTTTACTGAATTCAAAACAAAAAGAAACTTAAAACTAATCGGGCTTTAAGCATCACAGTGTCAGAACTTTACAGTCAAAATAATGAGTTGAAAAGTAGAATCATATTAGCTCAAATTATTCCACGGCATAGTGTAACATTACTAGATTTTCTCCTCATAACGTCCTAACATTTCTTATGGTACAAAAGGTTATTTTCCAAATAAAGCGAGAAAGTGGAATATAGAAATACCAAAATTCATATCCACAGAAAGAGGAGCGGTAAAATTATTATGTACACAAAATCCATAGAAATAGGAGTGGAAAAATTGTTATATACTCAAAATGTAGTAAAAACGTATTCTGGAAAAAGTTATGGGTATTAGTAGCTGTAGAAAGGAAATAGGAGAGACACCTTTTCTTCGTTTGGCTATATTTTGCTAGTAGAAGGGGAGGACTGGGGGCTAGTGAGAAGGGGGATGTGCTTGTTGTTGGGGGGGGGGGGGGGGAGGCCCCTATAAGAGAATTGTTTTCTTCGTATATTGCCCCCTTACCCCTACTTTCCACCCATTTGCCACTCAAAGTTTACTCAGATTTATTTTGATATGAGGCCTCACATAACTAGTAGTATTAGATGTTATAGTTCATTGCTTTACAGTTACTTAACCAACTACTAAAAGACCTGCCAAAAAATTTACTTCGGATTCCACCTTTATTACGATATTTTTCTTCGACATTCCACCACCTTTTATGAATTTAATAGTAAAGAAATATAAAACTAATGAGTCTTAAGCATCACGGTACCAAAACTTTACAGTCAAAATAAGGAGTTGAAAAGTAGAATCATAAGAGCTCAAATTAATCCACGGCATAGTGTAATATTACTAGCTTTTCTCCTCGTAACGTCCTAACATATCTTATGGTATAAAAGATTATTTTCCAAATAAAGCGAGAAAATGGAATATAGAAATATCGAAATTCATATCCACTGAAATTGGAGTGGTAAAATTACTATATACACAAAATACCCAGAAATAGGAGTGGCAAAATTATTATATGCACAAAATATCGTAAAAACTTATTTTGGAAAAAGTTATGGGTATTATTAGCAATAGAAAGGAAATAGGAGAGATGTCTTTTCTTCGTTTGGCTATTTTTTGCTAGTAGAAGAGGAGGAGTGGGGGCCAGTGAGGAGATAGCTGTGCTTGTGGGCGGGACACCCTCTATTAGAGAGTTGTTTTCTTCAAATGCAGCCCCCTTCTTCAAAGTATCACAGTGTCAGAACTTTACAATCAAAATAATGAGTTGAAAAGTAGAATCGTATTAGCTCAAATTATTCCGCGGCATAGTGTAATATTACTAGATTTTCTCCTCGTAACGTCCTAGCATGTCTTATGGTATAAAAGATTATTTTCCAAATAAAGCGAGAAAAAGGAATATAGAAATACCGAAATTCATATCCACAGTAATAGGAGTGGTAAAAATTTTATATACACAAAATCCAAAGAAATAAGAGTGGCAAAATTATTATATACACAAATTATAGTAAAAACTTAATCTGGAAAAAGTTATTGGTAATAGTAACACTACAAAGGAAATAAGAGAGATGCCTTTTCTTCGTTTGGCTATTTTTTGCTAGTAGAAGAGGAGTGGGGGCTAGTGAGGAGGTGGTTGTGCTTGTAGGTGGGCCAGCCCCTATTAGCAAACTGTTTTCTTCAAATGTTACCCCTTTACCCCTACTTTCCACCCATTTGCCGCTAAAAAGTACAAATTAAGATTCACTTAGATGTGAGGCCACACATAACTTGTAGTATTAGATGTTATAACTCTTGCTTTGTAGTTAATTAACCTACTGCTAAGAAATGCGCCAAAAAATTTACTTCGGATTCCACCTTTACCACTATTGTTTTCTTTGACTATCCACCACCTTTTAGTGAATTCAAAACAAAAAGAAATTTAAAACTAGTCGGGTCTTAAGCATCACAGTGTCAGAACTTTACGGTCAAAATAATGCGTTGAAAAGAAGAATCATATTAGCTCAATTATTCCACGGCATGGTGTACCATTACTAGATTTTCTCCTCGTAACGTCCTAACATTTCTCAAGGTATAAAAGATTATTTTCCAAATAAAGCAAGAAAATGGAATATAGAAATACCGAAATTCATATCCACATAAATAGGAGTGGTAAAGTTATTATGTACACAAAATCCATAGAAATAGGAGTGGAAAAATTATTATATACTAAAAATATAGTGAAAAGTTATACTGGAAAAAGTTATGGGTATTAGTAGTAGTAGGGAAATAGGAGAGACGCTTTTTCTTCGTGTCGCTATTTTTTGCTAGTAGAAGAGGAGGAGTGGGGGCCAGTGAGTAGCGGGCCGTGCTTATTTGGCCGGGGAGGGGGGGGGGGACACCCCCTACTAGAGAATTGTTTTCATCAAATGTTGCCCCCTTACCACTACTTTCCACCCATTTGCCACTGAAAGTATAAATTCGGATTCATTTTGATGTGAGGCCTCACATAACTAGTAGTGTTAGATTTATTAGTCCATTGCTTTGCAGTTACTTAACCTACTACTAAAAGACCTGCCAAAAAATTTACTTCGGATTCCTCCTTTATTACAATATTTTTCTTCGACATTCCACCACCTTTTAGTGAATTTAATTATAAAAGAAATATAAAACTAATCGAGTCTTAAGCATCACAATATCAGAACTTTACAGTCAAAATAAGGAGTTAAAAGTAGAACCATATGAGCTCAAATTAATCCACGACATGGTGTAATATTCCTAGCTTTTCTCCTCGTAACATCCTAACACATCGTATGGTATAAAAGATTATTTTCCAAAAAAAGCGAGAAAATGGAATATAGAAATATCGAAATTCATATCCACTGAAATTGGAGTGGTAAAATTACTATATACACAAAATACCCAGAAATAGGAGTGGCAAAATTATATGCACAAAACATAGTAAAAACTTATTTTGGAAAAAGTTATGGGTATTATTTGCAGTAGAAAGGAAATAGGAGAGATGTCTTGTCTTCGTTTGGCTATTTTTTTCTAGTAGAAGAGGTGGAGTGGGGGCCAGTGAGCAGATAGCTATGCTTGTGGGCGGGCCACCCTCTATTAGAGAGTTGTTTTCTTCAAATGCAGCCCCCTTCCCCGTACTTTCCACCCATTTGCCACTCAAGGTATAAATTTATATTCACTTTAATGTGAGGCCACACATAACTAGTAGTATTTGATGTCATCGTTCATTGCTTTGCAGTTACATAACCTACTACTAAGAGACGAGCAAAAAAATTTACTTCGGATTCCACCTTTATTACTATTGTTTTCTTCGACATTCCACCACCTTTTAGTGAATTCAATAGTAAAAGAACTATAAAACAAATTGGGTCTTAAGTATCACAGTGTCAGAACTTTACAATCAAAATAATGAGTTGAAAAGTAGAATCGTATTAGCTCAAATTATTCCACGGCATAGTGTAATATTACTAGATTTTCTCCTCGTAACGTCCCAGGATGTCTTATGTTATAAATGATTATTTTCCAAATAAAGCGAGAAAAAGGAATATAGAAATACCGAAATTCATATCCACTGTAATAGGAGTGGTAAAAAATTTGTATACACAAAATCCACAGAAATAAGAGTGGCAAAATTATTATATACACAAAATATAGTAAAAACTTATACTGGAAAAAGTTATTGGTAATAGTAGCTGTAGATAGGAAATAGGCGAGACGCCTTTTCTTCGTTTGGCTATTTTTTGCTAGTAGAAGAGGAGTGAGCGCTAGTGACGAGGTGGTTGTGCTTGTGGGTGGGCCACCCCCTATTAGCGAATTGTTTTCTTCAAATTTTTCCCCCTTACCCCTACTTTCCCCCCATTTGCCGCTCAAAAGTATGAATTCAGATTCATTTTGATGTGAGGCCACACATAACTAGTAGTATTAGATGTTAAAACTCATTGCTTTGTAGTTAGTTAACCTACTACTAAGAGACGTGCCAAAAAAATTTACTTCGGATTTCACCTTTATTACTATTTTTTTCTTTGACATTCCGCCACCTTTTAGTGAATTCAAAACAAAAAGAAATTTAAAACTAGTCGGGTCTTAAGCATCATAGTGTCAGAACTTTACGGTCAAAATAATGAGTTGAAAAGTAGAATCATATTAGCTCAAATTATTCCACGGCATAGTGTAACATTACTAGATTTTCTCCTCGTAATGTTCTAACATTTCTTATGGTATAAAAGATTATTTTCCAAATAAAGTGAGAAAATGGAAGATAGAAATATCAAATTTCATATCCACAGAAATAGGAGTGGTAAATATATTATGTACACAAAATCCATAGATATAGGAGTGGCAAAATTATTATATACTCAAAATATAGTAAAAACGTATTCTGGAAAAAGTTATGGGTATTAGTAGCAGTAGAAAGGAAATAGGAGAGACGCCTTTTCTTCGTTTCGCTATTTTTTGCTAGTAGAAGAGGAGGAGTGGGGGCCATTGAGTAGGGGGCTGTGCTTGGGGGGGGGGGGGACACCCCCTATTAGAGAATTGTTTTCTTCAAAACATTTACTTCGGATTCCACCTTTATTACGATATTTTTCTTCGACATTCCACCACCTTTTAGTGAATTCAATAGTAAAAGAACTATAAAACTAATCGAGTCTTAAGCATCACGGTGTCAAATCTTTATAGTCAAAATAATGAGTTGAAAAGTAGAATCATATTAGCTCAAATTATTCCACGGCATAGTGTAATATTACTAGATTTTCTCCTCGTAATGTCCTAGCATGTCTTATGTTATAAATGATTATTTTCCAAATAAAGCGAGAAAAAGGAATACAGAAATACCGAAATTCATATCCACAGTAATAGGAGTGGTAAAAAATTTGTATACACAAAATCCACAGAAATAGGAGTGGCAAAATTATTATATACACAAAATATAGTAAAAACTTATTGGTAATAGTAGCTGTAGAAAGGAAAGAGGGGAGACGCCTTTTCTTCGTTTGGCTATTTTTTGCTAGTAGAAGAGGAGTGAGGAGGCGGTTGTGCTTGTGGGTGGGCCACCCCCTAATAGCGAATTGTTTTCTTCAAATTTTGCCCCTTACCCCTACTTTCCACCCATTTGCCGCTCAAAAGTATAAATTAAGTTTCACTTTGATGTGAGGCCACACATAACTAGTAGTATTAGATGTTAAAATTCTTTGCTTTGTAGTTAGTTAAACTACTATTAAGAGACGTGCCAAAAAATTTACTTCGGATTCCACCTTTATTACTATTTTTTTCTTTGACATTCGGCCACCTTTTAGTGAATTCAAAACAGGAATAAATTTAAAACTAGTCGGGTCTTAATCATCACAGTGTCAAAGCTTTACGGTCAAAATAATGAGTTGAAAATTAGAATCATATTAGCTCAAATTATTCCACGGCATAGTGTAACATTACTAGATTTTCTCCTCGTAACTGTCACACCCTAATCTCCCTAGGGTGTGATGGGCACTCAACCCCATATCCGGAGCCGAGCCAACCCACAGACTCTTATTACATACATAATCTCTTCGGACTCTAAAATCAAATAAAAGTGAAATACATAGTAAGCTTTCAAAATCTTTCTTTTATCGCTTGATTCTATTATTCAGTGAAAATGACAAACATAATAAATGCTTTTGCAAACTTCAAAAACAGGTCAAATCTGTAATCACACGAAATTTGTAACATAACATAAAATTACACATCGGCTGATGGAGCTGCTTATAAAACTGACGTCCTATACCCACGACTCTGTCTGCAAAGTCTCTAACTTCGAACAAAACATCATAGCACATATACTCTGACTCGGCAACACTCCAGGAGCAAATGGAGTTGCCCCTCCAGCTGAAGCATCTTCTAGCAATGTCCTTTACTTATTTGGGTGTACCTGCGTGGCATGAAACGCAGCCCCCGAAGAAAAGGGGGTCAGTACGGAATATGTACTGAGTATGTAAAGCATGAAATATAGAAAACAAAATCTTAATCGAAACAAACAGTACAAAAGTAAGTACATTTTCAAAATACCAAATTACTTATTTTCCAGAATACAAATGGTGTATACTGATGTCATGTGTCAGAAGAAGTACAAAAAATAAGTAGATCACCCAGAGTGCCAAAATGCGTACTTTCCAAACACAGACCGTGCGTGCCAACATCGTATGTCATCATATACATACACACATAACTGATTCATATGTAACATAATAGTGTCGAGGAACGTACGGCCCGATCCATATATATAACATATTAGTGCCGAGGAACGTTCGGCCCGATCCACAAATGTATTTGCTGCGGAACGTGCAGCCCGATCCATATACACATATTATATTGCTGTGGCACGTGCAGAAGGTTAGTACAGACAATAAGCACGATATGCAGAATAATAAAAGCAACTTACTCGAAACACGAATCATGCATGCCAAGAACGGTATCCGGCCCCTTACGGAACCCGGGGAACGTGGCGCCACCCTGCCTTTGGCGCCACACACATCATACTCCGGAAGGTTTGCTCCGTAATCTCCGTCACACATCATAATATCACATCATAAGATCAGAATATACATATACACATATATGGTTCGGCGAACCATGAACACATCATAACACCGTAACACATCATACTCCGGAATACATATATGGCACCCGACCCTCAAGAAAGGGACCCGGCGAACCATGCGCACGATCTATACCGGCTCGGGACTCGACGAACGATATAATAGTAGTATGCACGAGCAGAGTAGTGAGAAATCATATGCACATAAATCAAGACTCGATGGATAAGTATACTTACCGACCCCTGAAGGCTCAGAAACAAGTTTCGGGTCAATCTGAATTAGTATAAGAAAGTTATGAATGTTTGAAGTACAAAACGTTCTACAAGCGTTTCAGAAGCCATTTTTGGAAAATCAAGGCCATAATCATGTCAAGTACCTTTCGGATATCGTTATGGATCAATTCAATTAGAGTTTTTGGGACCATATGCACATATCAAAATGTATCAAAGACTCGATGGAGTAATCGAACGTGCTAGCATTTGAAAATCAAAACCTTATTCATATCAATTATTTTTCGAATGCCATTTGGAAAGATATCAACAAACTTCGGACATCATAGATATATATCAAAACCATATGAGACAACTTATGGAAGTCAAAAATATTAGCCATCCTAGTGGCTCTAAGAACAGGAAATTTCTTTGAAATCATACATATACATCATTTGCTCGTTTCATAAAGATCATGCCAAAAGAAAGAAAGGGTAAGCCTTACATACCTGTTCGACCGCTTATAAGCTACGCTTATTCGTCCAAGCTTGTAAGTCTACATTTAAAAGGAATTTATGCTAATGTTAGCCTTTTCGTCGCACATTTGTACCATATTTCAAATCATACTATTTTATATTCTGCCGAAAATCGGGCAGCATCTCCCCTGTTTATATGCCTAGCCTGAATTCTCAATTCAGCAACCAACAACAACAACAATACCAACATTAATCATAATATTTCCAATACCAACGTATGCCATAAAACAACCCACACATTATTTTCTAAATTCCTCAACCCACCAAATTTGCGATATAACTATTTAATAATTTTATTTCCATAAGGGAGTCGAAATTAATACTAACAACATCAATAACGACATCCTCCACATTCTACAAGTTGAATACATTTATTTTCATTCAAAGGTCTCTTCAAATCTCATTCCATAATTCACAACGCCAACAAACGAATTTATCACACTATTTTCTCCGTTCTAGTTCGGTAGAACTCTAAATAAACTTATTAGAAATGAAAAGGAACCTTAATCTTACCTCAAGTGTGCAGCCACCACGTCCACCCCCTTCTTTTTGGTTGATTTTTAGCTCAAATTGGAGGCAACACAACATAGAACACTTTTCTCTTCACGGGCTTCGGGATTCGGGGCTCAGATTTTGGTCAAAATTGATCTTCTCTCTAAGCTTTCTTCTCTCTTTTTCTCCAGAATTTTCTGGGTGTTTTGTTCTGAAAAATGAGGAGAAAAGGCTGATATATCACTTAAATAAACATGGGTCATGGGCCTAACCCGGTTGGGCCCGGATTGGGCCTAGCCCACTGACCTTTCTGCCTTATAACGTCCATATCTCCTTATCCCGACATCGTCTGTGGATCCACGACCTATGGTTGGAAATCTAATTCAATTATCTACAACTTCTATTTCTTGGTATTTTTCCAAATTCCAAACTTATAATACCGTTTTTGCCCGTCGAAGTCAGATCACCCGAAAACGTTACTTAAAAATATTTGTTTGGAGGACTTCCACTTTGATTTGGCTCAAGGGTCCTTATTGAGTTGTGTTTAAATTCACGTATGTGATTCATATAACTTGTCACGTGTTCCAAAAAAAATCTCGATGTGTGGGCCCCACCTCCGCTTACGAATAATCCGATGTACAAAAAATACGAAATAGAATACTATCAACGTGAGTTTAAATTATGTAGTAACAATGTGATTGTCAATGTTTGAGGAAGTACGTGTCACGCTCAGGCTCTGAAAATGCGGGGTATAACAGTAACGTCCTAACATTTCTTGTGGTATAAAAGATTATTTTCCAAATAAAGCGAGAAAATGGAAGATAGAAATATCCAAATTCATATCCACATAAATAGGAGTGATAAAAATATTATGTACACAAAATTCATAGAAATAGGTGTGGAAAAATTATTATATACTCAAAATATAGTAAAAACGTATACTGGAAAAAGTTATGGGCATTAGTAGCAGTAGAAAGGAAATAGGAGAGACGCTTTTTCTTCGTTTCACTATTTTTTGCTAGTAGAAGAGGAAGGGTGGGGGCCAATGAGTAGCGGGCTGTGCTTGTTGGGGGGGGGGGGGGGACACCCCCTACTAGAGAATTGTTTTCATCAAATGTTGCCCCTTTACCACTACTTTCCACCCATTTGCCACTGAAAGTATAAATTCGGATTCATTTTGATGTGAGGCCTCACATAACTAGTAGTGTTAGATTTATTAGTCCATTGCTTTGCAGTTACTTCACCTACAACTAAAGGACCTGCCAAAAAATTTACTTCCGATTCCTCCTTTATTACAATATTTTTCTTCGACATTCCACCACCTTTTAGTGAATTTATTTGTAAAAGAAATATAAAACTAATCGAGTCTTAAGCATCACGATATCAGAACTTTACAGTCAAAATAAGGAGTTGAAAAGTAGAATCATATGAGCTCAAATTAATCCACAGCATAGTGTAATATTACTAGCTTTTCTCCTCGTAACATCCTAACATATCGTATGGTATAAAAGATTATTTTTCCAAAAAAAGCGAGAAAATGGAATATAGAAATATCGAAATTCATATCCACTGAAATTGGAGTGGTAAAATTACTATATACACAAAATACCCAGAAATAGGAGTGGCAAAATTATTTTATGCACAAAATATCGTAAAAACTTATTTTGGAAAAAGTTATGGGTATTATTTGCAGTAGAAAGGAAATAGGAGAGGTGCCTTTTCTTCGTTTGGCTATTTTTTGCTAGTAGAAGAGGAGGAGGAGAGGGGGGAGGGGGGGGGGGCGGCAGCGAGGAGATAGCTGTGCTTGTGGGCGGGCCACCCTGTATTAGAGAATTGTTTTCTTGTAATGCTGCCCCCTTCCCCTATTTTTCACCCATTTGCCACTCAAAGTATAAATTCAGATTCACTTTAATGTGATGCCTCACATAACTAGTAGTATTTGATGTCAACGTTCATTGCTTTGCAGTTACTTAAACTGCTACTAAGAGATGAGCCAAAAAATTTACTTCGGATTACACCTTTATTACTATTGTTTTCTTCGACATTCCAACAACTTTTAGTAAATTTAATAGTAAAAGAATTTAAAACTAATCATGTCTTAAGCATCACGGCGTCAAAACATTACAGTCAAAATAATGAGTTGAAAAGTAGAACGTATTAGTTCAAATTTTTCCACGGGATAGTGTAATATTACTAGATTTTCTCCTTGTAACGTCCTTGCATGTCTTATGGTATAAAGGATTATTTTCCAACTAAAGCGAGAAAAAGGAATATAGAAATACCGAAATTCATATCCACAGTAATAGGAGTGGTAAAACTTTTATATACACAAAATCCACAGAGTTAGGAGTGGAAAAATTATTATATACACAATATATGGTAAAAACTTATTCTGGAAAAAGTTATTGGTAATAGTAACTATAGAAAGGAAATAGAAGAGACGCTTTTTCTTCGCTTGGCTATTTTTTGCTAGTAGAAGAGGAGGAGTGGGGGCTAGTGAGGAGGTGGCTATGCTTGTGGCTGGGCCACCCCCTATTAGCGAATTGTTTTCTTCAAATGTTGCCCCCTAACCCCTACTTTCCGCCCATTTGCCGCTCAAAAGTATAAATTCAGATTCACTTTGATGTTGAGGCCTCACATAACTAGTAGTATTGGGTGTTATAGCTAATTGCTTTGTAGTTAGTTAACCTACTACTAAGAGACGTGCACAAAAATTTACTTCGGATTTCATCTTTATTAATATTGTTTTCTTCGACATTCCACCACCTTTTAGTGAATTCAAAACAAAAAAAAAAAAAATTAAAACCAATAGGTCTTAAGCATCACAGTGTATGAACTTTACAGTCAAAATAATGAGTTGAAAAGTAGAATCATATTAACTCAAATTATTCCATGCCATAATGTAACATTAATCGATTTTTTCTCCTTGTAACGTCCTAACATTTCTTATGGTACAAAAGATTATTTTCCATGTTGACACCCAATTTTGTCCCTCCTTTATTCCAATTTATTTCCTTGGGCTTCTAATGTTATTAACAATCCAAATACTTTATTTCCACCACTATTTTTTATTGCTACTACTATTAATATTATTATCCTCTTACTACTTTCGTCCTCACTATTTTACTATTAACATTACTAGCATTACTTTATCACAAATTTTAAATGGTTCGTCATCATTTCATTTTAGGATTTGTACTCGCAAAATTAATTATAAGTCAATACTTTAGTAAGTCCTTTATTTCCTACATATTAATTACTAATTGTCTTCACATAGTATACATTGTACTACTTATTAAGTTAGAAGCCCAAGAATATTTAAAATGAAGGAGGAAATACCAATATTTTAGCCAATTAATGGCCCAAACAACAAACATAATATGCCCAACATTCATGGCCCAAATAGTCAAGCCCACTATCCGTTCAGCCCACACCCACCTTCCACCCGATCCGACCCATTTTCTGAAGATTCATTCATTATCTTTCAACCCTAATGAGAAAAACAGGACGCCGCACAGCTCCTTTTTTCTGTTCTCCCTCTTCTCCCTCCATTTGTGGCAAAGCCCCATTTCTCTTTAACCATGCACAGTCTTGTCTACCACATTTTTCATACCAGAATTTGTCTTTCCTTCTGCTTACCTGCATGCGTTTATGGATTGAAAGGGAAAGGTCTGCCCACTCCTGCTTCAAGACACGAGATAATCTCCAAAACCAGAGGAGGTCTAGCCATTTTGAGTAAGATCTTAATCAAACCACGTGAAAGGACTTCAACGTCAGATTAGCACGAGTTTTGACTCAATTTCGAACTTTTGATTTCAAATTCCCGCTCGTTAGAACCCTAACCCTAGCATTCATCTCCTATAAATACATCTCTAACTCTCAGCCAAGGGGGGAGACGACTGATCATACCAATCCTTGCTCTCTATTTTCTAGTGTTTCATTCGATTCGTCCAGAAAAGAAATACGTAAACTTTAGTTCATCAGAGCCCTCAACACTTTCAGTCGAATTTATTTGGCTCAAAGTTCAGATCTGTCAATACGAGTGAGTAGATTGGAGGCGTCAACGTCCCGTTCACTGCACCACCAACAGGTAAAATCTGACGCTATTTTGACTCATCATTTGTTAAATTATGTTAACATAAGAAATTCATGTTTTGATGTCTTGTCGTTACCATTTCACTTAAAATTTTGCTTACTGTTACTATTTAGATACTAGCGCATTTTATATGCTTGTTATTACTGTTTGACCTAGTTCTAGCATGTACTTATGTATTTGTTTGGTTTCAGTTGGTAAGTATGTATCAAGCACATTGTTTATGCTTAGGACTAGTTAATTGGATTCGTTTAAGTCTAACTGCTAGGATACCAGTGAGCATGTATACCTGTGTTTCTTGGATTAGTTTTATTTGTATATATGAACATGTAAATCAGTTAACTGGTAATCATGTGCTGATATAACCTTACAGGGGTGAACCAAGTATGCAACTAATTGTTTTTCTCAAGTTTGATTCTCTGTTAGTTGAAGCTGTCCCTTTAAGTGCATAATGTGATGTAAACATATGTTACTATGGTTAAGTGGATAATTTTAAGCTGGAAAAGAGCATTTTCTGCCTTGCTTATGATTAGTATAGATAAGTGATTGCATTAGTATGTCCTGTGCTACTGCAATGCATACACAAGAGGGCGTGACATCCAAATTGTGATTCTAAATATCTCCTTCAGCCTGTCTGTGTTGAAGTTGTTGGGAAATTATTTGTGTGATATGGTTTATGGCCTCTGTTTGCTTAGCTGAACCACTGAAATAAGGTTAAGGAATTTAAAACCCTAAAATACTGATAATCCTTTGTGCTAGGTTTTAAAACAAGGCAAGATAATAGACTGATGATATGAGAGAGTCCTAGCCAGTATTAACAATATAAAGAAAACTATGAGGCTGTCACCTTTTGTCACGCCCCAAACCATGGCCTAGGCGAAACACGGCACTCGGTGCCTTGCTGCATGTGATCGAGTGAACCACATGGCTTGCTGAATCATCATGAGGCATAACATGAGCGGAATATACCGTGAATGCATGATGAGCCTTTATAAAACGTAGTAAGTCATAATACTTAATAAAAATACTTATTTAAACATGAGTGCGGAGATAACATGAATAAGCCAAAAATGGCTATACGACTCCGAATGTCTAACATAATATAATTGACTTGTCTAGTCTATGAAACCTCTAACATAAGTATGAACATGGAAAACATACTCGCTGGGACAAGGCCCCCAGCATACCTTAGATGCATAACTGACATAAATAGAAGTAAAGACACAACCCCGAATGAGATGGGGCTCACCAAAAGCTGATACGAGCATTGCCCTAATGAGCAAATCTACTGTCCTGTCGATCAATACCTGCATCGTGAAATGCAGGCCCCGGGCAATAGAAAGGGGACGTCAGCACATTGAATGTACTGGTATGTAAAGCAACTAAAAGAAATAACCTGGGACATGAAATAATAATGATAGGAACTGAAACCTGGTCATGAACATGAATACATATATATATATATATATATATATATATATATATATATATAACATGGTAAAAATATCATAAGTACGGACAACAATAACTTATAACTGATCCATGGTCTGGTGCTTGTGTCCCGCCAGCAGAACACTCAGTCCTTGCCAGGGAACATGAGATTTAATAAAAATATGAAAGGATCTAGTCATTATGAGAGATCGTCCGGGACATGGGTGGAACGATCCTCATCCTACGGTGGCTACGTAGTTTCAGTCTATCTGAAGCCCTCGGTAATTAAAGTAACTCCCAAAAACATGAACATGTAAAATAAGTGGCACTTGCTGCCCATGGTTTTCGTTAATATAACTTGCTTGTACATGGATATCATGAATTATAGCTTGTTTGCATGAACTTGTAAAACATGTATAGTATTTTCTTGAAAATAGCATAATATATCATAAACTAGCATGCATGAACCCCTGGAATGAGATATATGGGTTTTTCATAGATTACGAACAGATTCTTAATAATCATAAAGAAATATTAAGAACTCAATGATGGAATCATAACAATTCATACATACTATAATCATGGACATGGACCTAGGGTTGTCATGAGCATGGTATAGAAACCCTAGTTTTCGCAGAGAATCATAATTTATGGATTATGAGGCGTGGGGAAGAACAATGATGTTCCCACACGTAGATAGTAACTCTACATACATTAATCGCTCCAAAACTTGAAGAAAAGTCTGAATCTTTGAAGAAGAATTCCAACGTCTTGAATTCTTGAACCTTGGGATGTGTTTTCTTGAAAACCCTAGTTTAGGAACAATGATTTCTTGCTTAGATTATTAGAGTATATGTTAGAAAGGGATTAGGGACTTGAATTCAACCTAGAATCATGATAAAACTTACCTTGGAAGGTTCTTGAGGTTTGGGACTTTTTCTCTATGAATTTAGGGTGATTTTTTGTGAATAGGGGTGTTAGGAAAATAAACCCTAAGCTTAAATATAACTTAAAACGCGAAATCCCGACTTTTAACCCGAAACTGGACCTGTTATGCGATGGGCTCGCGCCGCACATTGAGCACACGACCCCCTGCAGGTCAATATTCAGAGAGGGTGTTTTTGTGCGATTGGCCCGCAGCGCGGGGCCCTGGCACGCACCCTCACGCGCCTGAAGAAGCGACGTGCGTTGGTTCTATGCAGTGTTCGGTAAAATGGCTATAACTTCTTGTACACAGCTCTGTTTGGGCTCCAAAATATACCTTTGGAAAGATATTTCAAAGGGGTACAACTTTCATGTTTTAAGTTTTCTCAAATTCCCAAGGTATTTTCACGAAATTTGACTGGAAGACAGACGTATCGAAAATTTAGCCGATTCTATCGAATTTTAAGTGCCTTACTATTAGCCATATTAAGACGATCATATCTCCTTACACCGATCTCTGATTGGATTGGTCCTTATATCGTTAGAAAGGTATTTTTATATACTACAACTTTTATTGAGGGTGATTTCCCAAATTCCCAACTAATCAAGGAGTTATCGCTGCCCGAAGTAGGCCTATCAACCATTTTCGGAAAACGTTCAAACCTTCAGTTTTTCCACTAAGACTCTAATGATATGAATCTAAACTTAGTTCCAAGATATGGGGTGTTACAATATCTCCCTCTTGGGATCATTCGTCCTCGAATGATGGGTCTTGGTTAGGTATGGGACTGGACATGGCAGGAATACATGAACGTGATGAAAATGACATGAAACATAAGAGCTTGACATGATTACATGAAAACATGGTTATGGATCATGAGAACTGAATACGTGATTACATATAAACATGTAAATAGGAACATGAAACTAAGTAGCATCTACATGAACTAGAATCATGAAACCATTGTCCTCGATTCATAATAACGATTAAGAGTTACTACTAACTGAAGAATTTACGGAAATTATGGCAGGACTTCCTTCGTAATTCGGACTCTCATGACATTTCTCAAACGCCTGCCAACTAACTAAAGTACCAACACAAGACTCACATGGTAAGTTAATAGGCATGATGTAACATAACATGATTACTAAATCTTGAATGTAGCTAACATAAATATTGAGTTGGCTTGAACACATGAATATTGGCTGAATGATTACATGATTACTATACATGGGGTTTGGAAGAAAGTCCGTAGGAACGAATGACATGAGTACTGGAAATAGGCACGGACATGACATGATTTCCTGGGCGTGAGATGCGTGACGTGGGACATATACATGAAGACTGGATGACATGAATACATGAGTGCTAAACTGTCATGAGATACAAATACGTGTAAACATGGATATCGTAACATGGGATTTGAATGTCGAAAACATGATTGTTACAGCATGAGGGTTGAATACTGATCGCAGGTAGGATCTGAACACTTAGAGACTTGATCATAGATGTTCATGTGTAACCACGATAGACATACAAGATAAGAGTATGACTTAGGCTCTAAATGTAAGTGCAACTCCGTGCGAATGAGATAGAGTTGTGTCGTGTACTAGGAATATGATTTTAACATAGGTATTCATAAAGCTCTAGCGTAGGCCTGACATGAGACATCAAATCTGAGTAGAATACTTTTGAGATAAGTACCATAGAATACCTGAAGAGATCTCACTATCAACTTGGAACATACCTTACTTCGAACCTTACCTTGTTCGCTCTGAAACATAGATATTAATATCTTGGCTTACCTTGCTTATTATTGTAAGTATATCATTAAGGAGTGAGAGAAAGGGATCATTCATATGAATCGGACATTTCACTTTCGAAGATAGACGTGGCATGGATACATCAGACTGAAGCGCATAACATGGAACATGTATACATGGAAATGGGACTAATATGGAATAAGACATGAATACATGAGTAGCATGGCATGGGGCATAAGAGACACGACGTTTACATAAGTAATTCGAAGCTACATACCCTGACATTTAGGTCATGAATATTGAGGTGTGAATAAGACATAAGTGTGACTTAAATAGAGTATAAGTTGTAGGCTTCACTCTTGAGTGCTTAGGGACACAGGGATGGATAATATATCACTTTTGGAACTTAGCTATACCTACAGAATGGGACATGGTTAAACATAGTTTACTCTTATTACTGTAAGTCGTCACCCTCATTATAAAATAAGACTCATGAAGGAAAGGATCATAGGCATGAATGCTTCATTCTTCAAGCACCTAAGGCATAAGTAGAAAGTTACCTTAAACTTAAACAGGGCATAGGTACTTCGAAAAAGAAAATGGCATCCTTTGTGCCAAGCTACGAGCTACTTTAAAATAGTAGCCAAATGAACATAAGCATGAGTTACGCAGAATCGTGGGTAGGACATCCATCTTGACTTACTCTTATCATTACCTCCAAACCCACTGTTATGCTATTTCTATATGTGGATGCTCAAAGAAGTCGATCGTGGGCACGAGTACGTGAGAACGTAGGTAGCATATCTTTGGAGTTGAAATAAATCATTTACCTAAGGCATTTTTCCCTTGTTCAAGGACCAGGTGGGCATTCCATAGGATTCTTAGTCTTTAAACTATTGTGTTACCTTCTCCTTAATCATTATCAAAATCAACATCATATTCGGAAAGCACTTAGAAGCTAGAACGTGGTCATGGGTATAAAAGCACGATAGATACGTGAGACATGAATGCAGTCTTTAACCTTGGACATGAGTACAACCTGATGTGAGAAACATGAAAGAACATTCCCATACATAGCTTACTATCGTATGGAGTCTTGATTCTTGTATCTTAAACATGGAGTGTAAAACTTTAAAAAGGGCATAAGATAGGTATGGTATGCATGTGTAGAGTACGTTTGGGAATTGGTACTACATAGTGCATGAATTATTCTGGAATTGGAAACGTTACACTCTTAAACCTTTTATTCGTCCTAAAACTTGATCTCAGCGACATGACAAAAGACGAATTCCACACACTCTATCTTATCTACATGAAACTGTGATCCTCTGACATAATCTCTTTAACACCTATCAACTTACGAAACACATAGTCTATATCGACACCTTATCGCACGATCTCCCCCTTAGTTCAAAAGCTGACGTTTAAAGCCTATAGATCCCTTGAGTTATCGATAAGTGGTCATCTAGTGATTTTGCTAATTTCCTCTAACATACTGACGACTCATTTCTTTGA